>NC_043702.1:174660503-174665608 GCF_006229205.1 Suricata suricatta | reverse complement strand
GCCCCCTGGGCCCCGGGCCCGCCGGGTTGCTGGCAGGGGCTGCGGCGCCTTTGCTGTCTGTAGCGAAGCGCCCGCGCCTTGCCTTCCCCTTCCCCCTCCAAGTTCACGTTCTGCCTCCGCCGCACGCTGCTCTCTCTTCCAAAGACCTGGTTCCCAATAAAACTTCCGGAAACGGGGATTTGAGTTCCAGTTCCACTTTCTCTTTATTTAAATAACTGAAGCAACAGCCTTGGCACAGCAGAGGGAGGCTGGGTTGGGGCGTGTAGGAGGTGGCAGTAGTGTGGTCTAACTGGGGGGGGGGCGGGGCAAGCGGAGACCGGGTCACAGTGGGCTCCCCGCACCCCGAAGTCAGGGTCAGCAGTCACGGCCGTGGGGGCAGGGGCACTAGAGAGGAGGCCTCTAGCAGTGCGTCTCAGCAAGTCCCAGAGGCCTCGCGGAGGGGGACTAAGTGAGCTCCCTCGAGCGGCAGGGCGGGGGCAGCCCCGGTGGGCGTCACGGGGCCCGGAGCGGCAGGGCAGGGGAAGCCCCGGTGGGCGTCACGGGGCCCGGAAGGCATTTTCGGCAGCCCCGGCGGCTGCATTGGCGGCTGCGGTTCGCACCGCAGGGTTGGAGAAGACCCCAGCGGCAAACTCCTGTTGGGCCTTCTGAAAGCTGGCACCTGTGCGGCGGTACAAGGAGTGGATCTGCAAGTAGATGGCGAGGTCATTACCGTGCGCTCTGCCACCGTTACCCGCACCGACAGCTGCCCCTCCAGCTCTCCCTGGCTCCCTCCCAGCCCACACACACTCCCCCCAGAGGTCCATTAGCAGAGAAGCCGCGGGTCAGCCAGGCCCTCCCGGCTTCCTCCGGAATAACACCCCCCCACACCCCCGCCAGGTCCCTCGGGGCCCATGATCTCACTCTCCCGCCCCACCTCGAACACAGCGTCTCACCCGCTTCAGCATCACAATCCCCAGGACGGCGATGCCGGTGAAGAACAGGGCGACCAGCAGCATGAGCACGGCTACCGCTGTGTTGGCCTGCAGCACCACCAGGGCGGAGATCCAGCCACTGCCCGGAGGGGAAGCGGGTGGCTGTGAAGACGGGCCGCTGGCAGCAGGGCCTCAGTCCCCCCCAGTCGCTCGGCTGGTTAGGGAGCAAACATGCCCTATTCCCACCCACCCCACCAGGGGGCGCTCCCCCGTCAGGCTGGCGGCTTTCCAAGTACCAGGATCCCAAACTACATCCACTCTCTTCAAAGTTCACGTCCAGCTTCCAAACAGCTGGCTGTCGGCTCTCAGAGCCCTTCCAGACATTCTCGCTCCAAACAGGCCTTTCTGTTGAGGCGTGTCTGCCCCTCCTCAAAAGTGCTTCCGCATGCTTCCCCCAAGAAGCCTTCTGAGACTGACCTGGTGCACCTTTGCTCCCCCAAACCTCTGCCTGTCTAGCGTCCGACCAGGCTCTCTATATCCCGGAAGTGAGTCCTATTCCTCTCATCAAACTAGCCCATCCCAGGGATGAGCACCACACTTCCTATCCCAGTGCCCGGGGCTGACTTGGTCTGGCAGGATGAGGAAAGGGTCCGGGTGGATGGCAGCTTCACGGACCTGAACCCCCAGCCTGGGATGCCAATGGCCTGGAGGACAAAGAGCACGTCCTGGACGAAGAAAATGAAGAAGAAAACGAAGAAATTGAACGAACTGTCACTCCTGCAGGGCAGAAAAAACAGGGTGGGGGGCCAGAGTTAGGGCAAGAGCAGCAGCCGTGGGGTTCTCCACCCCGCCTCCCCGCCCGCCCTCAACTTACCGGAAGGCCTTATACATGGGGCGGTACCAGCACACGAAGGAGCAGGGCGTGAAAAGGAGGGCCCAGAGGATAGAGAGCCCAAAGCCTGAGCCGTTGCTGGTCGTCACACAGAAGCTGGCCAGGCAGGCAAGAAAATTCAGGAGAAGGGCCAGCGTGCTGCCTGAGGGGAGGAGGTGCCCCTGAGCGAGGATGGCAGTGAGGGCCACCCCCCTCCCCGGCCTCGGCAAAAAGGGCAGAGCAAGGAAACCTCTCATTGTGAAGACATTTAGAGGAATCAGAAATGTTTATGCACCAGGACAAGAGGAGGCGGGGAAGACAAGAACGTGCTTTTGCTAGGAGGCCGGGAACACCTTCTAAATACTAGGAAAGGAGTGGCCCAGGAAAACTCCTGGTGAAATTGGCCTTAAACTCAAAAGTTGAGAGGCGCTTGGGGGGCTCAGTCAGTTAAGCGTACAATGTTGGCTCAGGTCATGATCTCGCAGCTCATGGGTTGGAGCCCTGCGTGAGGCTGACAGCTCGGAGCCTGGAGCTGCTTCCGATTCTGTGTCTCCCTCTCTCTGCCCCTCCCCCACTCATGCTCTCTCTCAAAAATAAACAAACATTAAAAAAAAACAAAAACTCAAAACTTAAGCAGAAGGGCGTCTAGGTGGCTCAGTCGGTTAAGTGTCCGACTTATGCTCAGGTCATGATCTCAGGTTTGTGAGTTTGAGCCCCACGTTGGGCTCTGTGCTGACAGCTCAGAGCCTGGAGCCTGTCCTCAGATTCTGTATCTCCCTCTCTCTGACCCTCCCCTGCTCAAGCTGTCTTTCTCAATTTCTCTAAAAAAAATAAAAACAGTAAAAAAAAAAAAATCAAAAAAAAAAGTTGAGCAGAGCAGAAAGGCTGCGTGCCCGGTGGGCGGGCCCCGGGGCAGGAGGGCTGCGCAGGGCACCTGTGCGCCTCCTCCAGAAGAGGCTCCGCACTACTCACACATCCAGAGGTAGTACATGGTGGAGACGGTCTTCTGAAATTCTTGGGGGATCTCCATGGAGATGTCCTGGAAAAAGCAGGGCTGCACCGGGCAGAAAGAAGGCAGAGGTGGCCAGTTGTTCTGTCGAGCTGTAAGGCACAGAGGGAGCGGGAGGACCCGGAAGTGAGGCAGAGACAAAGGAGCCGTCCTCCCTCTCACCCCAGGCCCTCTCTTCCGTCTCCGATCCAGGGTCCGAGGAGACAGGACAGAGTGGCAAAAACAGGGCTGACAGTCTTTCCTACTATTTGCAACCTCTCGGCTCTGCGCCCAGCACTTCACACGGACACCCTGTTTCCCTCTCAGCAGTCCTGACCGACAAGTACAAACGTGGTCTTCGTTTTACAAGTAAGGAGACCAACTGAGGGGTGCCTGCTGGCTCAGCCGGAGGAGTGTGTGACTCTTGATCTCAGGGTCATGAGTTCAAGCCCCATGGTGGCTGTAGAGATCACTTAAATAAGCAAATATTTTTTCAAAAAGTAAGAACACAGGCACTCAAGATTAAGTAACTTTTTTTTTTTTAATGTTTATTTTTGAGAGACTGAGAGAGCACAAGGCAGGGAAGGGACAGAGAGAGGGAGACACCGAACCCAAAGCAGGGTCCAGGCTTTGAGCTGTCAACACAGAGCCCAATGCGGGGCTCGAACCCACCAACCATGAGATCATGACCTGAGCCCCCAAGTCGGACGCTTAACCTACTGAGCCACGCAGGTGCCCTAAGATTAAGTAACTTACCTAAGAGCTCATAGGCAGGAAGTACTAGTGCCCAAGTTCAAACTCAGCAATGTGGCTCCTGAGCCCACTGTCTCAGGTTCCTTTTGCTCCTTCAACAGTGCGCACCGCCCCCTGCGCAGGGCCCCGCTTACCGGCCGCGCCGCCCAGGGCCGCGTGCTGCAGCTCCCGCTCCCGGCGGTCCAGCTCCTCGGCCTTCCGGTTCAGCTCCTCCTGCTGCTTCAGCAGCTCGGCTGTGGCTGCAGCGGCGGAAGCCTGCCCAGGGTGTGAGGGGGCGACGTGAGCCCTGGGCCCCGGTCTGGCCCCCACGCCCCCACCCCCACAGCCTGTTTACCTGGGTGCCGTAGGAGCCATAGTTTTTGGGCTCAGTGGGGCTGAGCTTTCGGGAGGGCTGCAACGAGGGAGCCGAGGGGGGAGGCAACGGGGCAGCGGCCGGAGGCTCGTAGGCTGGTGGGGGCTGTCGGTTTTGGGAAAGACCTTAGGGATCGCCTAGTGCCTCCTGCCACAGGCATCCGGGGTGTCTGACTGCCTCCACCTCTGGGCCCCCTCTCCGGGCTCCCCCAGAGCTGCAGCCGGGCCGCTGTCAGCCCTCGCCACCCCTCAGGTCCGCGCCCTCAGCCACGACTCAAGGCGCTCCTCCACCGAACCCACACCCTCCACTTTTTAAAGCTCTTGGCCCTTTTTTCTTTTTTTCCTTAACTTTTTAAATGTTTATTCATTTTTCAGAGACAGAGCACAAACGGGAGGAGGGGCAGAGTGGGAGACACAGAATCCAAAGCAGGCTCCAGGCTCGGAGCTGTCAGCACAGAGCCTGATGCGGGGCTCGAACTCACAAACCGTGAGATCATGACCTGAGCCTAGGTCGGACGCTTAAGCGACTGAGCCCCCCAGGCACCCCACTCCCTTTTTAAAAAACTCCTGGCACCTTCTACTGCTGTGGAGCAAACAGGTCTGGACGTCGGCGCTCGCCTTCGGAAGGCACACCTAAGCACAGCTCGTCTTCTCCTGGACTCCGACCTGTCCCATCATTTATTTTCGTCCCAGAAGCCTCCCCAGAGGCAGCCTTGGTTCAGGCCCTGACAGTCTCCAGGCCCTCCCAGGACTAGCACTGAGCGCTCAATGGGATCGTTGGGCCTGGTGCCTCCACAAAGATTCGGCAGCACAGGGCGGCAGACCTCTCAGGGGGCTGAGATCACAGCGCCTCTTCCTTTGCATGCGGAAAAGCCCCCTGCATCCCGGCAGGGTGAGCTTACTGGCACGCCCTCCCCAGTGCCATCCCATGCTCTCCAGAATCTCACCTCCCGGGTCTCAAAAGGGTTGTAGACGTCAAGGGTGGCATACTGCGGGCTGGGTCGGTGCTGGATCACAGCTGGGTCCTGCGGGCAGAGAGCTGCGGCTCAGCGGGCACCCGGTGCTCCTCGGTGAACGGATGGGGGCCTCTCCCAATGCCCGTGGCTCCGAGGACTGCACGGTGGAAGCCACCCTGGTGTCCCAACATTTGCCCCCAATCCTTCACCCCACTGTTAGCACCAGCTCCTTACAGGGGCACGGCACGGCCCGCCCCCGGGTGCTCACAGGTCTG
>NC_043702.1:174653700-174660403 GCF_006229205.1 Suricata suricatta | reverse complement strand
CCCCCCCCCCCCCCCCGGCACAAATGTCAGGAATGGGAATACAGCAAGTGAGCCCGTCCAGGAGCGAGAGGAGTCGGCCGAGCTACCCAAGGAAGGCCGGCGCGTCACCTGAAAGGGGTTGTCAAGCTCGCCGGGCCCGGCGAAGGGGTTTCCGCCGTCTCTGCTCTGAGCCATGTTTGCAACTGCGGCCTGGGCCGCCCTGCCCTCCACGCCCCTGCGCGGCGGCGGCGGCTCCCTCCGCTCCCTCCGCTCCCGTCGGTCAGCCCGCTCGGCCGTGCACGGATTGGCCGCGGGGACCGGAAGGGTCCCGAAGATCCCTGCAGCGGCGGCCGGCTGCGCCTGCGCCTCCGCTACAGTCGAGGACCAAAGCGCCCCACGTGACGCGCGCGGCCCCGCCCGGCAACGAACTACAGGTCCCGGCGGCCCTCGCGTCGGAGGGCGGGCCCGCTAACCGCCCGGAGCCGCTGGAGGCCGCGCACACGCTTCCGCACTCGGAGTCTGGCGGCCAGAGCCCCTGCTTCGCCCGGCCGCTCAGGGCCCAGCACTCGGACAGGTGGCCCGCGCTGTGGCCCACAGGGCCGCCCCAGCCCCCGCAATCCTCCTGTAATACACTGGAGCAGTAGGCGGAGGGGGTGGAGGGGTGGGAACTGGACCCCCTGCGTCCACAAACTCGGAAGGGGAAGTGCGGAGGTCTTCTCATCCCTCCAGCCCAGGGTCCCAAACATCGAACTCCAGGGGTGGGGGTCGGATGAAGCACGTCATTTTTATTTCACAAAGACTGTACAAAATTCCTTATAAAACATGGGCATATGCCACCTGGTCACCTTGTCCTGCCCCGTCCAGCTCAACGGCGAGGGGGCAGGTGACAGTGGCAAGGACGTGGGAAGGAACAGCATTCTGTACAAGGCTCGGGAGGAAGCGGTAGGTACAAGTTCTTCCGTATTTACACTATTTCACATATTCACAGGTGTACAGGGAGCCGGGAGGAAGGAGCGGGCTCCGGCTCTGTTCTCTTATATAAAAAAGCACCAGTGTCCTGGACTGGACACCCACTGCTGCAGGACATGCAGGGGGGCCCAGGGCCTGATCGTCACCGACTGATATCCCGACTGGAGTCCCACAACTTGGTGTTGGGCGGCTCAGCCCGAAGGCGGGCGAAGAAAGGGTGCTGCAGGGCCTCCCCCAAGGTCAACCGCTTAGCAGGTTCATACTCTAGCATGCTTTCAATCAGATCGAAGAGCTGGTGGTGGTCCTCGGCCTCTGAGGTCAGATACCGCTGGCGGGGAAGGGCAGGGCGAAGGTGAGGCACGAGGCTGTACCATTCCTGCCCTTTTTCTTCAGGGCCCTAACTTTCCAGCTCGGAGGAGCAGGCCTCTGCCCTCAGAGGACGATTTTGAGCACCCCCGGCCCCGAAGCACACAGTGCCCAGCACGCACTACTCAGTCACCCGCTTCACGCTCAGAAAGCTCTGCGTGCGTGCCCTTGTCAACTTCATGAACCTTCTGTAGCTCCTCACTAAAACGTAAGCTCTTCTCCAGTTTATGCTGTTCTGTCTGACCTGCAGAACCCAGGACGTCGCTATGGGCTCTGGTCGGCTCAAGAACGACATGGCCGTCTCACCTCCTTCCCTCCGCAAAGCCACTCCCTCTTATCTCTCTTCTGTTGACCAAAGAGGTCTCCCTCCAGGTTTCCCTTCTTTCCTGACCCTCTGCTTGTGACGTGCATTCCAGGGGCAAACTACCCGAAGGAGGAGATGCCCGGCGGCTGGCGGGCACAGTCTACCCCCGACCTGGCTCACCCGCAGTGGTTTGCAGTTTTCCCGCACGTAGCGCCCAGCTGACGTGTTCTCATCCCAATCCAGGCGACCCCGATAGAAGTATTTCTGCTTCCTAGAGGGAAAGGGGAGGTTGAGGAACCGGGAGGTTCCTTTTGTTGGGGGATACTTCCCTTATGCCCCCATCACAGAGTAGCTGGAAGGAGGGAAAGTGTCAAAGAAAAAAGAAAATGATGTGAAATTGACCAGTTTTTTGGAGAGATAGGAAAAGGGTTAAGCTCCCCCTGATGCAAGGTTCACCTTGTCTTTCGGATCATCCGGGAAGGGATAGGACCCAAGATCCTCTCCATCATGGCCAGATGCTCTCTGTTGTCATGGGTCTGGGGAACAAAGACAGAACTGAGCATGGGACTGCGGACGGGGTGCTGACAACAGGCTTCTGGGACGATTAGCAACGGGGAGCAGTGAGCGGACAGGTCCGCGGCAGACAAGGAGCCCGGGGAGGAAGATGCCAGGCGGGCACGTCAGGCACCCCGCTGCTTACCTGGAACAGGGTGAAGCCGACATAGTACTCGAAGACGATGCAGCCTATGCTCCACACGTCACACGGCTGAGACCAGCCCAACTCTGGTGGGAGCGGGAGGAACAAGGGGTTTGGGTGCTTAGGGGCCCTGCCCGCCCCGCCGCCGCCCCCGTGTGTCTCCTCCCCCTGCGCGCCCCCACTCACCGAGGATGACCTCTGGTGCTCGGTAATGGCGAGTGGAGACAATGGTGCTGTGGTGTTCGTGGTCAAAGGTGGCACTACCAAAGTCCACCACCCGCACGGCTGTGCTCTTCACGCTGCGTTCATCTCGTTTCTAGGAGCAGAGCAGGAGGATGGACCCCACAACCTTAGACCAAGATTCTACCACCATTCTCTAGAGGGCTTTCAAGCCTGAAAGAAAGCAACTTGACCTCCTGCTTTCTCTCATACACAGTGAAGAATGTGCTTTACGGCTTCCCCTGTATCCCACAGACAATTTCGGAGTGGGATCATGGGAGAGCGTGCAAGTCCCCGTGTGTCTGGACTTTTCCCAGGTACTGGTGTATAGAGCTTCTGAATATAGGGCCAGAGACCTGAGCTTTCCTAGAGAGAAGAAAGTCCCAAACCAGTCTCCTGAAAGCATTTGCTCTCTATTGGAAAGTTCTCTGAGCTCCTCCTTCCAAGTTCTATTCCAAATTTCATCTTCTTAAATCTGTCTTTAAAAAAAATTTCTTGGGGGCGCCTGGGTGGCTCAGTTAGTTAAGCATCCGGCTTCGGCTCAGGTCATGATCTCACAGTTCGTGGGTTTGAGCCCCGTGTTGGGCTCTGTGATGACAGCTCAGAGCCTAGAGCCTACTTCTGATTCTGTGACTCCCTCTCTCACAGACTCTCCCCTGCTCACGCTGTGTCTCTTTCTGTCTCTCAAAAATAGACAACAGAATCTGAAGCAGGCTCCAGGCTCTGAGCTGTCAGCACACAGCCCAATGCGGGGCTCGAATTCATGAACTGGGAGATCAGGACTTGAGCCGAAGCTAGATGCTTGACTGACTAAGCCACTCAGGCGCCCCTGAACTCTCTCCCTTTAGCTCTTATTTTGGTACTCAGGCTTACCCGGTCAGAGCCAGACTGCGAGAGAATATGGCCGAAAGGCAAAGGGAGGAGAGGAGGGGCTAAGAGGCACAGCCGCCTGTCCGTCTTACCTTCTCTAGGTTGTAGGTGAGCTCGTAGTCTGAATTCACGAACAGAATATTTTCAGGCTTGAGGTCCGTATGTGTCAGCTTGTTATCGTGGAGGACTGCAGGGGAGAAGGCCAGGTCAGGGCTGGCCCAGGTGGCCAGTGCTAAATGGCACCAGTGACCTCACAGCTGGTGAGGAGGCAGGTCCAAAATCACCAGGCTGCTTCCTGTTCTACTTCCGAACGAAATGCCTGGCCTAAGAAGCCCAACGCTTATCAGTACCGTGGACCGAACAGGACTCTCAACTGACATATAAAGACTTTGCTACGCATCGCAGTCCTGTTTCTTGACGTACGTCCCTATCTGACGTTCCATGACTTCAACTCTGGGAAGCTGCGCAGTTAGGAAACCCACGCGGGACCACGTACTGTGCGTGGGGCCCCATCCGGGCCGTCTGCATGAGTCCCTGGCCGCACCTGCTTTGCTGGAAACCGAGCATCGCAGCTCAGACAAACGGAAACCTCCAGCTTGGGAAGTCTTTCTGTCTCTGTGCTCGCAGCCTGACTTGTACTTCCCAAGAAAGGGGAACGAAGGACAACAGACGGAATCAGATGCTTTGATTCCAGAGATTTTCTCTTCCAGCCCGTGTGAGGCTGGACATGGGGGAAGACCAATCAATGACGCCGAGAACACTGGTCACTGAGGGGAGTCGCCAACACGACAGCTAACGACAGAACTACCGATCATCGAGCTGACCGTGTAGGGGCTTCACCGCGAACTGACACGGAAGAGGCCCGGCAGAGGGGCCACACTCACACTTGACGGCCTGGCACAGCTGGAGGGCCATGTGGCGCACTTGGTGCACGGGGTAGGGCAGATAGTTGTTGTCCTTGAGGAAATCGAAGGTGCTGAGGCCCAGGAGCTCAAAGGAGATGCACATGTGGCCGTGGTAGTCAAACCAGTCAAACATCTGCACACACAGGCTGGGAAGAGACGATGGAGGGGGAGGTCCGATGAGCTCCCACCTGCCCTCCACCCTCCCAGCATGGAGGGGCTCGGGGCTGCCGCCTCCACGGCCACGTGGAAGAGCCTGCCCGCTAGTAGGGCCAACGACCCCCAGTTCGGCCAGCGGACGGCCTTTCTGGCAGACCCAAGCTTCAAACCATTTTCCTGTATCATTTCAAATAGTGAAAAAAATTCCATTTGCTCAAGAGCCATTGGGGGCTGGTCTCCGGTGTGGACGCTGCATTTGCAAACGGTCATTCCTAACCCTGACCCAGCTCCCACTCCTGAGATCCATTCACCGTCAGCCGCTGGCCGTCGCCTTAATGCCCCTACTGCGCGCTCGGCTCACGGAAGGCGCGTGGACACAGGCGGCACCGTCCACAGCCGTGGTCCCAGCAGCGCGGTTCTAGGAATCCTGGAGCTCAAGTGACTTCTCACTGACAAGGTTGCTCTCAGCCTCCGGGCCGTTTTCAGGCCCCTGCTCTCGAGGGGCCATCCCAGACGACGCCCAAAGTGCAGAGCAGTCTAAGTGCCCTGAAGACGACTAGACAGTGTCACACGCCCTCTCTTCCTGCCCCAATGTCCTACTAGTCTAAGATGGAACCAGAAGATGAGTGGACGAGGAGGCCTCACCCAGGCCGGGAGGTTTGGGTTTTCCTGCCTGCGAGCGGAGCCTCCCAGCCACCCCGCCCCCGGCCCCCCGACCCCGACCCCGCTTACTTCTTATTGTCAGGGTCCTTCTCGTTGATCTTCTCCAGGACGTTGATTTCAAGTCGAGCTGCCTCCTTGTACTTTTCCACATTCTTAATGATCTTCAGGGCCACTCGAGCCCCACCCCTGTTGGTGGCCGGAAGAGGTTTTTGCTGAATGAATGGGGCCATCCGGGGATGAAGAAATCCTGCCTTTGGCTAATCAGCAAAAGTACCCCGGACTGACCCTCGGCCCCTCTCCAGGCCTAGAAATATGGAACGAGGGCTACAGTCACCTGCGGTGGTCGACGCACTGCACAACTCGGCCGAAGGTCCCCTCGCCCAGAGTGCTGACAATTTCATCTGAAATGAGAAAGAGCAGGGTCGGGGAGAGGGAGGGAGAGAAGGTGGGAAATGAGCTGCGTCGGAAGACAAAGCACACAGCAACCGGGGTGAGGAGATGAAGGAGGGGGAACAGATACCGGTGGCCACAGGGGAGGAACAGCCCTGTGTGGCTCCCACCACCGCTAACCCAGGGGCCGTGAGAGCTGGGAGTGGGCAGCGGAGGTCACTTCTCAACAGCAACTCAAACCACCCAGACAAACACCACCACTGAGGAAAGGCCAGAGGCTGAGACTCGGGCCGCTCGGGGCGTTAGGACGGCTATGGGACCGTTACAGGCTATGGGAGTGTTACGATTTGGCTTGTACATCGCTCTTGTAGCCAGTCCCCGACGTGGTAGATGAGGTGGCCCTCAGCGTCGTCCTCTACACTCTTGGCTCTCCGGCTGCTGTGCTGCTGTCGGGGGGCGGGGGGGGTCGGAGCAAGCCAGGTGTCGGAGCGGGGGCCGGAGGGAGGCGGGGTGGGTGGTGGAGGGGTCACCGGTCACAGGCGCCCAGCCAGGGGGGACAGACGATGATGGGGGACAGTGGAAGGGAACACGTCAGATGCAGTAAGGCGGATCGGGGTGAGAAGAGAGAGCGGCGCATAATCCCAAGTCCCCAAACCCAAAACGGGAACAGGGAGAGGAACGGGCAGAGCAGAGAAGCGGTGTCGTTGCCAGTGTCACCCGCAGCCCCATGCTCTATGCAGTGCCCTTCCAGCCAGGCACCGGTCTCCCTCTGCCCCCACCCGAGCCCTCCTACTGGGGGGGCCATGGAGCCCAGAGCCTGAGGGGGAAGGCAGTTCACAAGCAAGGTCCCCCTAGAGAGTGGCGGCGTCTGGGACAGAGCTGTCCCCAACACAAGCCCAGCACGCCGAGGAAGGCACGGGTCCAAATGCCCCGTGCCCAGCCATCTCCAAAGCAGATTCCAGGGCCCTCCAAGAGCTGGAGAGCTTCCGAAAGCGCGGACTCCGGGCCCGCCTCCGTGCTCGGCCCGTGCTCCGCCGGGAACACGGGCGCTCCTCACTTACCAGGGCCCCGGCGGGCCGCCGCGGACGGGGGAGAGGGAGGGCCTGGCCGGACACTCACCGAGGACGATCGGCTGAACGTGCGGCTGCGCCGCCGCCGCCGCCGCCGGGGCCGCCTCCGGCTGCT
>NC_043702.1:174651028-174653600 GCF_006229205.1 Suricata suricatta | reverse complement strand
TGCGGTCGCTGCTGGCCCCCCGGCCGTCGGGCGCGCAGCCCCGCCCCCGGCTGCGCCCCATGTGCCTGTAGCTGCCACAGTGCCGCCGGTCGGGCAGCCTCCGGTCCGACGACCGGTCGTCGTAGCTGCTGTTGGACAACAGACACCCGTTAGGTGCATCTGTTCAGGCCACACTCCTTGCGCCACGACGGGACGCGGGCCTCCCTCGGCAGGGACCCAGCGCGGTGCTGGAGGAGCTGCTCTCGGCCACTCAGGGGGTCACTCTGAGGACCAAGGACCAGAGGAGTGAAATCACTAAGAGCAGACGAGGATCCCCATGCCTGCAAGCCACCAAGACCTCGAAGCACACGGGCAGAACCGCCTCCCTCTGGGGGCCTCTCCCCCCACCACTGGTGACATGATAGATGGAACAAGAGCCATCTCTTTCCTGAGCCGGTCCTGCCTGGCATCCAGTTTTGCTCCAGACTGTCCCGAGCCCGCCCCTCCCACCGAACACGCTGGAGTTACTAGAACTTCGCAGCCCCAGCTCTGTCTGGTCCATGAGGCCATTAGCTGTCTCCACGCCCTAGTCTTCCACACTCCCTTTCCCTCTGCCCGAGACACCTCGCCCTTGCTCTCCCTGAATTATGCATCCTGCCCCCTCCAGCCAACCGTGCCAGGCGCCTCCTGGGCCCCTTACTGCACCCTCCCTCTTCGACAGCGCCGAGCACCACAGCGCCAGCGGCCCGTTCTGGTAACAATCCCAACAGCCCCTGTCCCCGACTGCTCAGCGTGGGACCGATGAATCTTTGCTGAACAAATGGGCGAGCGACCCTGAGCAGGAGTGTCTCCTCCTGCAGCCTCACCTCCGGGAGCGGACATGGTAGCTGTCCTCCCGCCGGCGCCGCCGGGTCCGGTCACTGCTGCTCGACCAGGAGCGGCTTCTTCGCCTCTTATGCTTTCGGCTCCGATAGTGCTCATGGTAACTCCCCCGGCTGCCGCGCTCTGAGGAATGGTACCTTCGGGGATGAGGCATCTGGAAGGAAAGGAGAAAGAAAATAGTGGGGAAAAGCTCTGAGTTCTCTGAGTGCCCCGCGGAGGACCCGCTGCTCCCGAGATGCGAAGCTTTCGGCTCTTACTTCTCCCTCTTTGTACCTCCCGCAGCTTCCGGTGTCCCGTGTGCTCGCAACGCCTCCTCCACGGAGCACGCCTCACTAGCTCCGGTGGAAAACTCCAGGCACCTACCCCTCGCGCCCAGCCCCTTCCTCTCATTGCTCTACAGACTCTCCTCAAACTGGGCTCTGTGAAGATCCTCGGGTCTGGGCCACAGCCCATTCCAGGGGAGACCGTGTAATCGGGGGAGCCTGCCACGGTTGGGGTCACCCCCCGGCTGGAGCCTAAGCTACGTCGGCACACGCCATGCAGTTCCTCACGACTCACCAGGGTAACATGTTACAACTCACCAGGGTAACATTTTACAACACACTATCACTACAAATTTACAATTATTAACAGTGTATCTATCTCCCCAACCAGACCTTTCAGTGTCTGGTGGGAATCCACCTGACAGCTTTCTGTGTATGGTGGGGAGCAATCCAGTGTACCCGCTTTCTGTATGCGGTAGAAGCAAGCTCCAGCGACTTGGGTCTGATCTCTCGCACTGTCTTAACTGTCACTGGCCATCATCACTGGCCAAATCCCTTCAAAAGTTTTTAACACAGAAGACTCCAAGCTGCAGTCAGAGTCCCATTTGGCCCCTCCCCTCCTGTGCTTAGGAAGCAGAGAATAAGCGGTTTCTAATTAATATCACCACTACTTGGCTAAAAGCTGGCCCCCTTCCAGTTACTTATTGGAATCGGAACGAAATGGTGCATAAATGCTTTTTTTCCTTAAAGGAAAAAAAAATCAAGAGAGAAATCACGGCCACAATCCAGGAAGATAAAAGTATGAGAGCAAAGTAAAATTAAATAGACCCAGGGACACAAGTGGGGGGGGGAGTGTTAGGTGTGTAAAAGCTTAATGATTCCAACATCTGGCTTTCATTCGGAGCTTCTCCCTTCCAACCTCCTCTGATCGAGGAGGAGGTGCTACCGGACGAGGTCCAGGTCTGGAAGGCCTGTGGCAAAGGCGCAAGCTCCGGATTCTCCTCCCGGGTAAACCCCCGCCCGCTCGGCACAGCCACACAGACGTCCTCAGCACACAGCAAACTGCCACCGAGTTTCTCACGCCCCTCCCCACCCAAAGCCTCCGCCGATTACCTTCCTCAACGTGTAAACCTTCCCCCCTCCTTCCTCGCTCAGAAAATCCAGAACGAACTCGCGGAGTCAAACTCTTTCCACCCCTCCCGGCGGCACTGCGGTGGCCTCCTCCTCTCCAGCCCCGCTCCAACTTCGATATTGTGCTCTTTCTCCTCCCGGGCGCCGCTCCCCTCCCCGCTCCATCACCCCTTCCCCTACCCCGGCCCCTCCCAAGTTTGCGGGAGGTCCGTCCGAGGCACGCTCGTCTCCCACCTCTGCTCCCAAGCCCTCAGCCCCGCCGCTCTCTCCCCTCCTCCCTCCACGCGCCCCGCCGCCGTGCCCCCTGCCCGGGGCTA
>NC_043702.1:174648726-174650928 GCF_006229205.1 Suricata suricatta | reverse complement strand
GGCGCAGGGTTCCGGGGCGCCGGCGGCGGGGCCCCGGGGCTGCCGGGCGCGCGGCCTTTCCGCCCCGCTCCTTCCTCTGTCTTGCGCCGCCTTCAGGACACTTGAGCGGCGTACTTTGTGAGGTTTGGAGGTTTACCAGGGACCTGGAAGTCGTCATTTCCGGAGTGTCGCCGCTCCGAACAGCTTTTGAGGCGTGGTGGTGAGGTCTGATTGTCCGGCACACCCCGTAAATATCCAGGTCTTTAAAAAGTCCGGCCACCTAACCGCAACTAACCCCCGCTTTTGTCCCGAGCGAAATGTACGCACGTGTGGGTCGGGGTTCGGCCGCGGAGGAAGCGTTTGAGAAAAGGAGGGATGAAGAATTAGGAGCTGAAAGAGGGGAAGTCACTGTATGTTCCGAACTTACACGTAATACATGGGAAGTGTAAATCAACGGAATTGGAAACAAGGGGAAAAAAGAGGAAGAAAGAGAGAAAGAGGAAAGAGGAGCCCCTGAGACAAACTGGACAGAGTTAGAGGCACGACGGAAGGAACTGAGACATAGAAAGGGAAAAGGAAAAATCAGTTGCGAGTAACTATATGTCCTGACTATATCAGAGGGGATCTGGGATGGAGGGTAGTTAGATGGAGATTACATGGGTTAGCCAGAAATGGTTTAGGAAACTTTCCCTAAAATAGAAGAGGAAGGATAATGAAGCGTTGGAAGGAAAGAGCGGAGAATTCCCTTCCCCTTCCACGAACACCTTCCCTAATCGTGCGTTCGTCCAACAAGCATTTACCGAGTGTCCACGGTGTGTGCCAGGCCCAAGCCTCCTGTTCCCAAGGGCACCACAGTCTAGTGGGAGAGATCTGTAAACAAATAACAGCCTTGTGACAAGAGCTGCTATGAGCACTGTAAGAAAGTCCTGGACCAGCGCCTGGATGGCTCCGCGGTTAAGCATCGGACTCTTGATCTCAGCTCAGGTCATGGTCCCGCGGTTGGTGAGTCTGAGCCCGAAGTCAGGCTCTGCACTGATACGATGGAGCCTGCTTGGGATTCTGCTTCTCCCTCTCGGCCCCTTCCCCACTCGCTGCGCACTCTCTCAAAATAAATAAGTAAACAAACAAAGAAAAGAGGGAGAGCTCTGGGTTGGACTCTGGCTGGGGAAAGGAGACTTGGAAGTGTGTTTCTAGCCTTCCCAGAAGCGACACCATGTGAACCAGCTGCTGGAGAGGGAATTGGAGAAGAAAACGGGGCGGAGAAAGTATTTGCAGAGGGCTGGAGACAAGGCAGAAAAAGCCTTTCAGCGTGATTGGGGCGCTGGCTTTCGAGAGTGGGACTCTCAGAAGAAGAGGCTATTGAAATTAGGTCCAAATTTTGCAGGGCCTCGTAGGTCATTCTAAGGCGCTTAAATGTAATCCTACAGAAGATGGGGAGGTTTGAAGGACATGTTAGTTTTGAATCTTAGGAAGGTAACTGTGGCAGACAACTGGCCTGAGAGGGTATAGGGCCCCTTTTAGAGGCTTCTGAAATAATCTAGGTGGAAAAATGCTGAAGGCTTGAAATAAAGCGGTGGCAATAAGAAATGAAGACGAGGGGCAGAATTTGAGATGCTTCGGAACTTCTAACACTTCCCATCACACAGCACTGCAGTTTTCCCTGTTCTGTCTGCATACGGGCACCGCCGAGCTTGCCTTTACAGCAGGCCTTTTGTAGTCATCTTTGCATCCGCAGTCACTCTTGCTGAAAGTTAGCAGGTTGAATTTGGAAATGAAATACTAGAGGGGGGAATATGGAGAAGACAGGCAGACAGGAGTATGCCTAGGAAAGTGCTGAGAGAAAGTGAAAAGCGGGAAGGCAGTGAATTGGAGTGACCGTTCCTCACCTCTTCTTTGGTCTCCAATTCCTCGCCCTCGGAGACACAGCGAGCTACAACCGGCGTCCGCTATTCCCGCCATTCCCGGACGGCTCCGCCTCCCTAGCGCTCATTGGCTAAGAGCTCATCGCCACCAGACCACGCCCCCTTCGTGATTCCGGAGGGGATCTGTACTTGGAGGACCGCCCCCACCTGCTAGGCCACGCCCGCTCCAGAGTCCTCTCGGGAGGCGGGTTTCGTTGGCCACGCCTCCTCCTGGGGAGGCTCCCGCCAGGGGGCGCCGCGCAACCCGCCGCCCGCCTCCCGCCGGCGAGTCTGGCGCACACACCCCCTCCGCCCCGCGCGC
>NC_043702.1:174643003-174648626 GCF_006229205.1 Suricata suricatta | reverse complement strand
GGCAGCTGCGAGCCCGCCGGGCTGCGCCGGCTCCTGCTCCGGGAGGGGTCGGCGTCCCAGATGGCCGCGGCAGGGTCTAGGATGCCAAGCGTGTAAGCTAACGGGCGTCATGGAGGCAGAGCAGCGGCCGACGACGGGAGCCGGCGAACCGGCGACCCCTGGGCTGGAGGCGGCACCTCCGGCTGCCCCGGCGCCTGCGACCGCGGCCTCAGGACCGTTGCCGGGGTCCGGGTCCGGGCCCGAGCCCAAGAGGAGGCAGCTCGGGACTCTGCTCCAGCCCACGGTCAACAAGTTCTCCCTTCGCGTGTTCGGCAGCCACAAAGCAGTGGAAATCGAGCAGGAGCGAGTCAAGTCAGCGGGGGCCTGGATCATCCATCCCTACAGCGACTTCCGGTACTGGGGGCCCAGCAAGGAGGGCGGGGGACACAGATCCCACCCCCACGGGCCGCGACACCGGGGCAGGGCGCGCCCCACCCTCCACAGACTCTTAATTTCCGGCCCAGGGGTCCTTGGGTGGGACAACAGAGTCACTTCCCCCAGTCTATTCTTGGGAATTCTTGGGCGAGGGATCCCGAAGGTCTTCGGTGACTTGACACCACAGTAGACACAAGAGACCTGGGCTTCCCGTTTCAGGAACCCAGCACTCCACCTGGACCATAAGGACTCCTGGATTTAGGGACGACTGCCTCCTGCAGTCCTGCCGGCTGGGGATCTGGGAAATTATGCCATGTTCCAAGGCTCGGGGTCAGCCTGAGGGAGAAACCGAGCTCTGCTATCTTCCACTCCCGGCACCTGCCTAGTTCAACAGGGCCGACTATCAGGGAAAATAGGGACGCAGGCGGGGCAGGGGACGGGTCTGGCCCAGCTGCGGTTCTTGCCGCTGTCCCTGGTGCTGAAGGCGGGATGTCGCGGGGCAGGGCCAGGACTCCCAGCGACTGAGGCAGCCACGCAGGGGCATCCTCCCAGGTGCCTATCAGAGGGACAGAGGGTGGAGGTGGGGCCATTCCACAGTCCCCGTCAAGCTGTACCTCTACATCAAGGTCGCTAGGGGAGGAGAGCAGCTCTGTCCTTGGGGGAAATGAAGGACAGCTTTTGGATGAGGCAACGATGAGTCCAGAGAACCTCAGGTGGGGAGCAAAATGAGCAGGAACAATGAGGTGTGAATCAGGAGCCTGGAAACACAATTGGAGACCTGGACATCATTCTGAATCCACAGATATACACACTCCCTAAATGTCCCTCTTTCTCCCATCGTTCCTTCCTCTCCCCTCTTTTTTGGTGCCTCATTCCCACCCCACCAGGCCACCTGTTCTAGCCTCCTGTGATCTCCCCCCATTTCGCCCGCAGATGTGGCCCCAGAAGCTGTGTATTAGCATGCCGCTCCTCTGTCTTTACTGCATCACCCGCTAAGCTTGTGACCGCCTGTGAGTCAGGCTGTGAAGACGCTCCATGGCTGGGCGAGCCCTCTCCTCGCCTCCCCTCTCGTCCCCTCCCCTCTTCTCCTCTCTTCTTCCCTACCCTCTCCTCTCCCCTCCTCTCCTTTCAGCACACACTACAGGGCTCTCCAGTGGCCCAGGAGGGAGAAGAAGAGGGGGTCAACGATTTGTTGTTGATGGAAAGCACACTTTCTGAGGGGCTTCCTGGAGACCTGCTTTGGGGACCCCTGTGCTTCTTTTAGAAGCTGAAAAGGTTGATTTTGTAGTCGGAGTCAGAAGGGGCTGGGCCCTGGGCTGACGCTGCAGGCAGGTGGGTCCTGGGATCTAAACCACCAAGCTGGAGGTGTTTTTATCCACCTCAGACTTGTCTGCACGAAGGCTTCCCGGGCTTCCTCCTGCCTCTTCTCTCCACACGCCCGCCGCGCAGCGTGGCTCTCCCCTGCCAGTGCCCTTGCTGGGGCTCAGCCAGAGTGCCAGCAGGCACAGGGAGATTAGGGAAGGAAAGGAGTGCAGAGCTGTAAGCCTCGCCGCCTCAGGATCTCCCTGGAGCTTCTCTGTGCAGCCCTGTCTGAGGGGCTGTGGAGGTCGGGGGGGCATCCCTAAGAAGCTCAGTTCAGATGGGAGGCAGCACAGATCCCCCCGCCACAGATGAGCAGATCCCAGCAGAGAACCAGGAACTATGGGTCCTCCTGTGTTGGGAAGGGAAGGCGGGGTGGGGAAGGGAGGGTTGGGGAGGGCGTGAAGCCCTAGACTAGGATGGGCAGGGACTGGAGATAGAGGCAGCAGCCACCTCTCCGTAAATCTGGGAACAAAAGGCGGGTGAGTCATAAAACCCCCAGTGCCTGTGCGGCACTCTCGTACCCATTGTCTCAGTGTGTGTTTTATCAACACTCCCAGGAGGTGAGCACAGGGCACTTTGTGGGTTTTTTTTTTTTACTTTAAAAATATTTAATAATAGTGACATAAGCCATGTACATGATATTACATATATATTACACATATTAAGTACATGTACGTATATATGTATATTACACATAGTGAGGATATGTGCATATAGCAGATATGTGTGTATAGCAGACGCCTACGTAGTATAGTATATAATGATACACCATGCTGCATATATCTTCAGAATATTCGTATGTGTATGCATAAGTATATACATACGTAGTCACGGAGGCACCCCCTGTGACAACCCTGCAGGTCAGGAGAGACTAGGTTGCCAGCACCCAGAAGAATCCTTCCTGCTCTCACAGTCCTTTCCCCAACCTGCTATTCTTTTGTGGCACTCATTTCATTTTTTTATAGTTTTACCATTTTTCTGTGACTTGCTAAATAATGCAGTTTAGTCTTACCTGGTTTTGAACTTTGTACAAGTGACCTCATCCACTGTGTGTCCTTTTATTGCTTGTTTTGCTCAACATGAAGTTTGCAAGACTCAGCATGTAGCTGCCGTGGGTTGTTTCAGGCTCGCATGTCACTCTAGGGCATGAGTATATCAGAGTCTATTTATCTATTGTGTTTATCTTATTTATCTGCATTCTTGTACTGGTGGACATTCGGGTTATTTCCAGATCTAGTGCTGCCACAAAGATTTCTGCGCGTATCTCCTGGAGCACATAGTTCCCCTGAGCGGACGTGCTCATGACGGAATTGCCGGCTTGCAGGGAATGCAAATGTTGAGCTTTATTAGATCACACCAAACCATATCCCAGATGGTGGTCCCGGTTCACGCTCCCACCAGCTGTAGCTGGCCATCCCATTATTCGGTGTCCTTGCCCTTCCTCGGCCGTGTCAGACTGCCTGCTGTTTGTCTGGCGGCTGGTGAAGTGTCAGCCTGGCCTTACCCCCCATCCCGCCCCCACTTAGGTTTTACTGGGACCTGATCATGCTCCTGCTGATGGTGGGGAACCTCATTGTGCTGCCTGTGGGCATCACCTTCTTCAAGGAAGAGAACTCCCCGCCTTGGATCGTCTTCAATGTCCTCTCTGACACTTTCTTCCTGTTGGATCTGGTGCTCAACTTCCGCACAGGCATCGTGGTAGAGGAGGGTGCTGAAATCCTGCTGGCCCCTCGAGCCATCTGGTCACGCTACCTGCGCACCTGGTTCCTGGTGGACCTGATCTCCTCCATCCCAGTGGATTACATCTTCCTGGTGGTGGAGCTGGAGCCACGGCTGGACGCCGAGGTCTACAAAACAGCTCGGGCGCTGCGCATCGTGCGCTTCACCAAGATCCTCAGCCTGCTGCGGCTGCTCCGCCTCTCCCGCCTCATCCGCTACATCCACCAGTGGGAGGAGGTGGGGCGGGGAGGTGGGCAGGGGGGCTCGCAGACCCCTCCGGGACGGCGCTATGGGTGGGGCTCCTGGTGACTTGACAGGGTGACGCAGCCGGGTGGGCTCTCTCCCAAGCAGGTGGGACAGAAGCAGGGGCAGGATGAGGGTTCAGGGGTGCCCCCCGCCCCGCCCTGCCTGGAAGCGAGGAGGGTGGAGCACAGCAGCTGGAGGAGCCCTGGCCGGTTAGCTGGACTCTGGAAGGAGAGAGCGGGAGGGGCTGGAGTCCAGTGTCAGGAGAGCAGGGTCTGGGGGTGCAGAGCATGGGCTCTGAGGTCTCTGCCTGTGATCATATCCCCGTTTTACTATTTACTAAAGGAGGCTGGGTTTTCCTCTTCTATAAGATCAAAATGTTACATATACTTACATATGATGAGGGTATTATAAAGATTAAAGGAAATAATGCCTGTAACTTAATACCTCCTAGAACAGTGCCTGGGGCATAGTAAGTTATCAGTCCCTTCCCTGGGTTACTGGATGTGGAGGGGCTGCTGGCATGAATCCCCACATGTGTACCCTGAGGACATGACGCTGGGAAATGCCCTCTTTCCTTCTTTCCAGCAGGCACAACCTGGGCAGCTCGGGCAGTAGGTTTTTTTGAGTTTCCGCTGTGACACTGTGTGATCCTGGGCACGTGACCTGCATCGATTTCCTCTCCATTAGATGAGGGAGTAGTAACACAGCCAACTTTGCATCAGCTCTGTGTGCTGTAAAGCTCTGTGGAAGTGAATAATAGCGCATTTCAAAAATCCGAGGGGGCCGGGGCTAGAGAGGAGTTTGAGGAGAGAACTGGCAAGGCCAGGGATAGAGGAGGACCGGCGGGGGGGGGGGGGGGGGGTCCTGTCCACAGCAGCGTTCCTCGGACTCCTCAGATCTTTCACATGACCTATGACCTGGCCAGTGCTGTGGTGCGCATCTTCAACCTCATCGGGATGATGCTGCTGCTGTGTCACTGGGACGGCTGCCTGCAGTTCCTGGTCCCCATGCTGCAGGACTTCCCCCCCGACTGCTGGGTCTCCATCAACCACATGGCGGTGAGGACCCCCACGGCTCTGCCTTCCGGGCCTCCCGAGGGCTCTCGTGCCTGAGTGGCAGGGACGAGCATAGGCATAGGGGCCAGAGATGGCAGCTGCTGGTGCCAGGAGGCGGGGAGCTGGGGGGGGGGTACCTGGAGGAAGTGCTTTTGTGTTGGAGGGAGCAGGCAGGGCAGGAAACCAAGCTGCCCCCCGCAAACTGCAGAGAGACCCCCTGATCCAAACTGAATCACCCCCTGGGAGGCCAGCGTGAAGCCGCAAGGGGCCGACAGAGGGGCCACAGGAGAGGGAAGGGGGGCAGGAGGACTGGGAGGCTGCGCCCGGCTGTGCAATACACTCTGCCCTCCAGAACCGCTCGTGGGGACGCCAGTATTCCCACGCCCTGTTCAAGGCCATGAGCCACATGCTGTGCATTGGCTACGGGCAGCAGGCCCCCGTCGGCATGCCCGACGTGTGGCTCACCATGCTCAGCATGATCGTGGGCGCCACGTGCTATGCCATGTTCATCGGCCACGCCACCGCCCTCATCCAGTCCCTGGACTCTTCCCGGCGTCAGTACCAGGAGAAGGTGAGCAGGGCCGGAGGAAGGGGTGAGCCTGCGGGGTGGGGGTGGGGGAGTGGGCAGCTCAGCTTGAGGCCTGTGCTCATGCCCCTATTGGGTCTCTGTCTCCTTTCTCCTTATTTGGCCCGACGTCCCCATCCTTGGACCCCTCCTCTGCCTGCATCCTGTCACTGTGCCTGTGTCTTCCCTGTACCCACTGTTATCCCCGTGTTCCGCCCCCCCTCCCCCCACCCCCCTCCCCCATCCCCATGCTCCACTCCTC
>NC_043702.1:174635470-174642903 GCF_006229205.1 Suricata suricatta | reverse complement strand
CGGCATCCTGGGCGAGCTGAGCGAGCCGCTGCGGGAGGTGAGCCCCCCCCGCCGCGGGGGCCCCGGTCCTGGGGTGAGGGGGTGAGCAGGGCGGGCCGGCCACCAGGACGGCATCCTGGGTGAGCTGAGTGGCCGCTGCGGGAGGTGGGGTGCAGGCCAGCACGGGCCTTGGGGGCACCATCCCGGGGGCGGGCTGCTGGTCAGCCGGAGCACCCACAGGGAGTGGGGCCTGCAGGGGGCGGGGTCTGTCGAGAAGCCAGGCCCTGGGGGGCTGCTTTTAGGGGCTGGTGCCTTTCTTGAAGGTCTTATGGGGCTGGAGCACACGCGCGGGGGGCCTGCAGGGATCTGGTTTGGGGGTCAGGTCCTGTGGGGGCTTCCAGGAGAGCTCCGGAGCTCAGGGATGGTCCCAGACCCTCTGAAGCATCCCCGTCCTTTAAGAGATCATGAGCCAGGGGGTGGGGGGCTCTGGACACAGATGAGCTCCCGAGGACACCTCGGGGCAGGGGTCACAGCCTGCCTGACAGCCCCTCCCCTGCCCAGGAGATCATCAACTTCACCTGCCGGGGCCTGGTGGCGCACATGCCGCTGTTCGCCCACGCCGACCCCAGCTTCGTCACTGCCGTGCTCACCAAGCTGCACTTCGAGGTCTTCCAGCCTGGGGACCTCGTGGTGCGCGAGGGCTCCGTGGGCCGGAAGATGTACTTCGTCCAGCATGGGCTGCTCAGCGTGCTGGCGCGTGGCGCCCACGACACCCGCCTCACCGACGGGTCCTACTTCGGGGGTCAGCAAGCCTCGGGGGCGGAGGGGCCTGGGGTGGGGGGCAGAGGGCGCCTGCTCCCCAGATCAGTGCTCCTGCCTGGCTCTGTGCAGAGTCACAGACTCCTGAGGCTGAGTCTCTGGGCCTGAGCTCTGGCGCTTTCCGTACATCCCTGAAAGATTCCAACGCAGAGCAGAGGTGAATGTTCCTGGGCCACCGCCGTCTAAGACCGTTACGCAGTGAAGTGTGAGGATGTGTGAGATGAAGGAAAGACAGGAATCTAGCCATGCCCTCCCAGGGCCTTGAGCCCGATGGCTGCCTGGTGGGCTGCCCCGGCAGGAGGGGCCCCGGATCCAGGCTGTGGCGGTGGGGGCCACCCCGCCAGATGCCTCTCTTAGGCCCCAAACCACTCGCCGCCGCTCACTAGCATCCCTGGATGCCCTTTGCCCTGTGGCACTGCCTGTCTCCTTCCTGGTTGCCCGGGACTTCAAGCAAAGGGCTGGGAGGGGCAGGCCCACAGCTCGGACTGCGCCAGGCCTGCCCCTTGGGCCGTAGCGGGGGAGGGGCAGGGAATTAAAATGAGTGGAATAACTGGGAGCCGGCAAGACCCGCCTGTGTGCCAGCTTTCGTCTGGAGCGAGGGAGCGGGGTAGAGGCAGGCTGTGCTTGGGCGTCTCCGGGCCTTGACACGGGAGGGGAGGAGCCTGAGGAGGCCGGGTCAGCTGCTGCGGGCCGGGGAGAGGGCGTGCTGGGGAGGGCGGCTCTGAGGGCCTCTCCCCGATTTGGACAGAAATCTGCCTGCTGACGCGGGGCCGGCGCACGGCCAGCGTGCGAGCCGACACCTACTGCCGCCTCTACTCGCTCAGCGTGGACCACTTCAACGCCGTGCTGGAGGAGTTCCCCATGATGCGCCGCGCCTTTGAGACCGTGGCTGTGGACCGGCTGCGCCGCATCGGTGAGGGCTGTCTACCCGCTGTGCCCTGGGTCCTGGCTGTGCCCCCCGACCCCCGGTCTCCCCCAAGGGGCCCCCCGCCCACGCCACGCCCAGCAAATGCCTCACGAGGCGTGCAACACTGTGTCTCCTACCGCTGACGGTGGTCCCACGTCCCTCCCTGACTCCCACCCTCTCACCCTGACCCTCTTCCTCCACCCCCTCCCCCATCCGCATTCTCTCCCCGCTCGCCTCCTCCGTCCTTTGAGTCTATTGTCTTATCCTTCCTGCTCTTTGATACCCAACCTTCACCTTGGACTCCTAGCTCATCTTCTTTCTTTCTTTTATTTTTTTGTCTTTATTTTATTTTTGAGAGACAGAGACAGAGAGTGAGCAGGGGAGGGGCAGAGAGCGAGGGAGACACAGAATCAGAAGCAGGTTCTAGGCTCTGAGCCGTCAGCTCAGAGCCCGACGCGGTGCTTGAACCCACAGACTGTGAGATCATGACCTGAGCCGAAGTCGGCCACTTAACCGACCGAGCCCCCCAGGCGCCCCATCCCTGCTCATCTTCAATCTCTCCCTCCTGGGACTGTTTCCAGGCAAGAAGAACTCCGTCCTGCAGCGGAAACGCTCGGAGCCCAGTCCAGGCAGCAGTGGGGGCCCCATGGAGCAGCACTTGGTGCAGCACGACAGGGACATGGCCCGGGGCGTTCGGGACCTAGCCCCAGGCACAGGAGCTCGGCTCAGCGGGAAGCCAGTGCTGTGGGAGCCACTGGTGCACGCGCCTCTGCAGGCAGCCGCGGTGACCTCCAGCGTGGCCATTGCCCTGACGCACCAGCGGGGCCCCCTGCCCCTCTCCCCTGACTCTCCAGCCGCTCTCCTGGCTCGCTCTGCAAGACGTTCAGCAGGCTCCCCGGCCTCCCCGCTCCTGCCTGTCCGAGCCGGCCCTCTGCTGGCCCGGGGTCCATGGGCATCCACCTCCCGCCTGCCTGCCCCACCTGCGCGAAGCCTCCACGCCAGCCTGTCCCGGGCCGGGCGCTCCCAGGTGTCCTTGCTGGGGCCCCCCCCAGGAGGAGGTGCACGGCGACTAGGACTTCGGGGCCGCCCCCTCTCAGCCTCCCAGCCCTCTCTGCCTCAGCGGGCAGCTGGGGACGGCTCTCCTGGGCGTAAGGGCTCCGGAAGTGAACGCCTGTCCTCCTCAGGGCTCCTGGCCAAGCCGCCAGGGACAGCTCAGTCGCCCAGGCCGTCAGTGCCTGAGCCAGCTGCCCCCCGGGGCCCCCAGCTCTCTGCCAACATGTGAAACCCTTGGGTAAGCTCTTGGGTGCGGCAGTGTGCCCCCAAGGGCAGGTGCCTCTTGGGGAAGGCCAAGAGGACCCAAGACGCGGCCCTGTGGGAATACGCCCCAGGACGTGGTCTCTGTCCTCAGCTCGGGCACCCTGCAGCCTGCCTGACACCCTCTGATCCGCTCACCCGTCCATCAAGTGTACTGAGCGCCTTCCACGTCTGAGACACTGTGCCAGGCGCTATACGTCTTCACTGCCAAGTAGAAGTGACTCCAAAGCCTCCGGGGAGGGTGCCCCCCCTGGGTGGTCCTGCCAGGCGCAGGCTCGGCCCCAGGCCCCACCTCACCAAGCACAAGTCGTTGTCCCCGCCATCACTGCCAAACAACTAGATGTCTGGTTCCCTGCCCTTGACCCAGCAGGAGCCGTCTGCTGTGGGTGACCTCATTCTCCTTGGCACGGCCGGGCACCGCCCTGCCAGTCATCTGTGCCTCCGCAGCTGTCCACAGATGTCTTGGCACCCCTAGCATGGGGATCCACCACCACTGCCCAGTGCGGCCCCGCCCCCTTCACCCCCCCCCCCACCGTGGGAACACCTGTCTCCTGTCAGGTCTCTGCACCTTCCGTCCCTGTGGGTCAATTGTCTTTGTAAACTGGGAGCAGCCTCCACCCTATGTCCCCAGCCCAGCGGTGGCCCCCTTGAGGCGAAGGGACAGTTGGTTGGCCCGTCCCTATTGAATGTGCCAGCCCAAACCCCCAGGTAGGGGGCAAGCGGCTGAATCCTCAGACGGCTTTTTTTTTCTTTCCCTCCTCCCTTCCTCTCTTGTTTGTTTTTATTATTCAATCATGTAATAATTGTATTTATTCATTTGTTAGTTGTATTTATTAATTCATTTTATTCAGTCATTCCTTTCGCCGTCCATCCCTGTCCCTACCCGTCCTCACAGGGAGGGTGGAGGAGCGGGTCCCTCCGTGGTGCTCCCGGCCTCCGTCAGCTCCGTCAGCCGCGGCACACAGTGCCCACCCCTCTCCCTACAGGAGGAGGACTCCTGCTACTTTTAAAGGTTTTGTTCCAAGTTCACCATTGGTGAGGGAGAAAGGGGAGGACCTGAGACATCCCAGCCTGGGGGCGTCAGTCCCTCGGCCTTCCCAGGCACAAGGAAACCCCTACCTCACTCCCCTGGCCCGCACCTGCTCTACAGTATCAAAGGATAGGGGCCAGAGCCCTAAGTCACCTTTTCTCTTGGGTGAGGAGTCCTGGGCTTTATAATGGCTTCCAAACAGCTGGGTTTAGAAAGAAAGTAGAGAGGGTCGTCTTGGCTCCTGGTTTGTGTGAGAGCGAGGTGGGCATGAAGGGATGTCTGGGTGCAGGGAGAAGCAGCAGGGGGCACGAGGACAGCCGGGAGCGGCCTGCTTGTGAGCACAGTGAGGAGATGAACCCACGCGGCTCTCCGTGCCTCCCAGTGCCCGTCCGCCCTCGCCACCCCAGAAGGGTGGTGCTTTGACGTCACTGTGGGTCAGGGTGAGGGAAGAGGGGGCATTCTCCTCGGGAGATGCATGGGGCCACACTGGAGGATGCCAGCCTGCATGTATACAGAACACATTTCACATAGTGATTTTTGTGGAGCCAGTGGACAAGATGGCCCTGCCCGCCCCCCCCCCCCCGCCGGGGGCATGGGAAGCCCAGAGGAAGAGAATTACCCAGTTAAGCTGGGATTAAGGGCTCAGAGCATCTTAGGCTGAGAGCATTGGGTGCAGGAATGTAGACTGATGCTTCCAGATGGCCGGTGCTTAATTGGACACAGACTTAAGGGGCCTGCGTGAAATGGAGACAACCAGCAGCACCCTGGGATGGGGCTCGATGGCAGGTGTGGCCTAGGCAGGGAGCACGGAGAGCAGAGAAGACGGCATGCAACTGCAGGGGCGTGGGGCGGAGGGAGTGGGGGTCCAGGTTGTGCTGTGTCAGCGGGACGTGGCATCTCAGGGTACGCTCAGCACCCGCATGATGTTGGTATAGCCAGAGCCAGGTCGCCAGCCTGTCACCGCGATCACCAGGTCCCCAACGTGGAGGAAGCCATGGAGCTTTCCTAGCAGGGGTGAACAAAGATAACCATCAGCCCATGAGGGGCGCTGGCCGGCCCCACAGCGAGAGCCAGCCGCCACCCTCCACCTCCCCAGCAGACAGGGTCCCGCATGGCGGCACCACAGGGAGTGTGGCCCGGGGTGCGGTCCTAGCCACACAGCGGGGCGAGGGGTCACCTCGTTCTCTCACCTCTCACTCCTTATGTCCCATCCAGCTCTAGCCAACAGGCGCAGGCAGCAGCGGGGCCGACCTCGCTCCCGCAGCCCTCCTCCTCAGGGTGTCCCCCAGCCCCTCGAGTCCAAAATACCCCTGTGTCCTAGTGACCTTCTTAGGGGAAATCTGGGGCCAGAGGACAGAGGCAAGGCCCTTGGAGTGGGTGTGGAGAGTGGGGTCTGGGGACTGATGACCCAGATCCAGGGCTGGGTGGGGAGGAAATCGAGGTGGCTCACCAATTTCAATGCCAAATTGGACCCGGCGATCCACGTCGTCCGCCCACACGGCCTCTGGAGGCTCACTGTAGAGCACGGGGAAGACCCCCCGGAACAGGTGGGCCTGGCGGGCAGCCCGGGCAGAGCGGGTGACAGCGATGACCATTGCCCGCGGGCGGTACCGAGACAGCAGGTGTGCTGAGCTGGGGGGAGGGGGTGGAGAAGCTCTCAGAACAGTGAAAGAAGTGAACCAGGAAACAAGAGTTTGGGTTCTGGTCCCAGGTGTCGCACACAAGCTGTGTGGCCCTGGGTAAGTCACCATATTTCTCTGGGCCTTGTTTTTCTCACCAGTAAAATGGGCATGAGAATGCCTGCCCTTCTTACCACGTAAGGAAGCTAAGAGATAATGAAGGCTGTATCGAGGTAGATAGTAAGAGAAACATAAAACCCTAAACTATTTAACTCACAAATGTCTCTCGTTAACCCTCATGCCTCCACCAGAAAAAGTGGTCTATGAAGCCTGAGTGACTTATCCAAGTTCTCACAGCAGATTTGAGAGCAAAGACCTGAACTAAAGCCTTCCGGGCCCTTCTGGAACATCTCAGCATTGTAAGACTTTGTGGGCTGAACGCAGAGGACTTGCCCATGTTCCCAGAGACAGCACACTGCCCTCCCAGAGCCCCGGAGCTCACGGTTCCCACTGGGCCCCAAGGCCTGCCCCGGTGGGCCTCCTTTCTCCTGGAGCTCCCTCTCCTCGGGCCCCGGAAAGATACCCTTCCTCTCTGATGACAAGCCGGAACCCAGGCCTGGGGCCCGTCCCAGTGTGCCCCTGGCCCAGAGCTCTCTCCTGGGGCCGCCGCCTCCTTACCGGCCGGTCGCCGTCAGCACGACGATGGCGGCAGCACAGCACTTGAAGGCGGCCTCCACCGCGCCGATGGCGGTGACCTCAGTGGGATCTCGGCTCAGTGGCACCATCCGGCGGAGTTCCTCAGACAGCTGCAGATGGTAGACGGCAGCCTCCGCCTCTCGAGCGATCTGCAAGCACCGGAAGTCAGGCGGGGGCGGGGCGCGAAGGGGCTTGGGCTTCCGGTTGGGCGCCCCTACCGCGTGCTGCATCTTTACTGCCTCCACAGGAAATTTGCCCTTGGCGGTCTCCCCCGACAGCATGATGCAGTCCGCCCCGTCCAGCACTGCGTTCGCCACATCGCTCGTCTCTGCGCGAGTCGGCCGGGGCTTGGTGACCATGCTGTCCAGCATCTGGGGGACATCTGGGCATCAGAGCTGTGGCAGTCACACTCCGCCGGGGGACCCTGCCTGAGCTACTCCTCTGCCGCTCTCAGAGTGCCCTGAAACCAGGGTCACAGTCACAAACTGTGTGACTCTGGCTGTCCCGTTTCCACCTCTGGAACCGCGGGCTCACAGTATCTCTTCCCAACCCGGTGACTGGAGGTTCAAACACTGGACGGCAGAATGTGCTAGAGACCTAAGGTGTGCGTGTTCACCTCCCCTCCCCCGACCGAAGACCGCCGGGGTCCCGAGCCTCAGTCCAGACCTGTGTGGCACACACGACGGGCTTGCCCATCAAGTTGCAGCGCCCGATCATCATCTTCTGAGCCAGGAACACCTTCTCAGCTGGGATCTCGATGCCCAGGTCGCCTCGCGCCACCATGATGCCGTCGCTCACCTCCAGGATTTCATTAAACCTGGGCGGTTGGGGGTGGGGGGGTCAGGGCTGAGGAAGACTCAGGGGACGCCAGGGAGAAGCAGGCTGGAGAAGAAGAAGGGCTTTGGGGATGGCCGGGGCCTGACGGGGACAGAGACCAAGCCTTACTGCCTCACGCCTTCGTGGTCCTCAATTTTGCTAATGATCTTGATGCTCTGTCCTTCCTTCTCCAGAACCTTCCGGATGGCAGCCACGTCGCTGGCTTTCCGCACAAAGGAGGCAAAGACGATGT
>NC_043702.1:174617626-174635370 GCF_006229205.1 Suricata suricatta | reverse complement strand
TGTCTCCAGCCCCTCCGGGCCTGCAGGCGTGGAAAGAGCCAGCGTAGGTGGGGGGGGGGGGAGCCGGGGGCATAGTGCAGGGAGGGGGAGGAGGCACGGGGCTTGTGGGCCCCCAGGAAATCAGGAACCCGTGTCCTATCGTCTGTCCATCTCGGGGCCTGGGCTGTGTACGGAACAGACACCGGTGGGCGTCCGTGGGAGAGACCACTAACCCGACAGTCCAGCCCCAACCCGGGTTGAGCCCACAAGCCTGGACTCCAGGGGCTCCAGGGCCGGGTGGGGGAGGGTGCTGGCTGGGGGCGGGGGCAGGAGCCACGGGTCTACGAGGCGAGGGGTCCAAGGGGGAGGGAGTGCACCCCGCGTCCCCGCGGCTGGGGCACAGGCCCATCCGCACCGATTTTCTGGACCAGGAGGGAGATGAGCCCGTCGTCTATGAAGATGCGGCCCCCCACCGACACGACCTTGACGATATTGGGGTAGTCCACCCACACGGTGTTCGCGTCCCCCCGCGTCCGGAACGCTGGGTCCACGGTCACCAGCACCCGGGAGTCCTTCACCAGCTCCACTTGGGACTCCGGGCCCTAGGGGCGGGGCCAGAGGGGCCGTGAGACCTGCCCCACGCCACCCTGCGGCCCTGGCCCCACCCCGGGCCCCCCCCCTCACCCCCTGCAGGATCCCAGTGCGTATCTCCGGTCCCTTGGTGTCCAGAGCGATGGCCACGGGTCGGTAGGTGAGCGGAGACGTTGCAAAGCTCTCCACCGCCTTCCGGATGTTGGCGATGGACTGAGCGTGGTACTGCGGACGAGCGAGCAGGCGGGTCAGGGGGAGGTCGCCAAGGCCGCCCCTCCCCGCGCAGGCCTTAGCCCCGCCCACCGCCCCGCCCCCCAAACCTCGTGGGAGCCGTGCGAGAAGTTGAGGCGCGCAACGTTCATCCCGGCCTTGATCATCTCCTTGAGGCGCTCCACCGATTGAGAGGCCGGCCCTGGAAGCGGGGGTCTGCTCAGGCGACCCGGGGATGGGGGAGGGGGCAGCAAACCCACCCCCGCGCGCAGGCGTCCGGGGACCTGGCCTTTATTCTCTGAGCAACCTCCGCTCTCCCCTCTGCAGCTTGTTTCCCTCTCCAGCCCACACCTGCCTCCGGGGGTGGGGGGCGCTGGGGGGGGCTCGCTGGGGGGCGTCCTCCGCCCGGCAGCGAAGTCAGAGCTGCAGAGCGGAGGTCCCCGGCGCAGGAGGGGCCCCGGCAGGAGACGGGTGCGGGGTGAGGGCCTCTGGGGTCCGTCGGGGCTTTGGGAGGCGAGCTGACCGCCCCACCGCGGCTCCGCCGGCCCTCGGCCCCGAGTCGTCGTGCCGTCCTCCTTGCGGGATCGCTCCCGTCAGCACGGACACCTGGTGCTTTCTTTGACCATGACAGACGTGCTCTGAGCCGCAGTTCCCCTCCAGCTACAGCCCGTTTCTTTGCTCGCCTTTGCAGAAAAACTCCTCGCAGTCGCCGGGCTCGCTGCCTCAGGCTCTCCTCCCTCCCCCTGTCCTTCCTCGTTCGGGCTCCAGTCGGCGCTGGCCTCCCGCCTCTGCGCCGCACCCCTTCCCGCCAGGGTCACCAGGAACCTCGGTGTCGTTGCTAAGTGCAACGGTCAGTTCTCGGCGCTGGACCCCCTGGCCCAGCGGCAGCACCTGACCTCCCGCCGCCTCCAGGACCCCCCCCTCCTGGCTTCCTGCTACCTCCGGGCTGCTCCTTCTCTGCCTCTCATGCTCCCCCCACCCCAGCCCTCCCATCCCCGCCCCTAACATCAGATGCCTCATTCTCTTGGCTCCCTTGGTGGTCTCAAGTAGTTTCACGGCTTTCCAACGCCAGCTAGAGGCTGGCGTCTCCTGCATTTATATCTGCAGCTCGGACCCCAGCCCCACACCCGTGTATCTGATTACTTCTACTTCTGTGCACCTTAAAGGCCCCTGATCTCCCCCCACACCCAAAAACCTCTCCTCCGCATCCTTCCTGCTCTGGTGAAAATCCGTCCTTTTAGCTCCTTACACCGAACACCAGGGACCCCTCTCCAATTCCTTTACCCTCACGCCCACCCCATGTCTGACCCATCTGGAAATCCTGTTGACTCTGTCTTCCAAATGCATTCAGAGTCCCGTTCTCCTGTCACCACCTCCACTGCCCCCACCTGGTCTGGGCCCCCACCGCCACCCCAGTCTCCCTAGTGCAGCAGAAGACAGTCCTTCCCACTTCTCTGGGAACGGGGAACCCCACTCAGACCCTGACAGTGCCCTACGTGACCTTCTCCCTACAAGGTCTTCATCGGCGGCCCTCTCCTGCATGGCGTCTAACCGTTCCAGCCCCGTTGACTCGGGGCCTGTGGGCTGGCAGCCCCCAAGTCTGGAGCTCCCCACCCGCCATGTACCGCCCTCCGCACCTCCGCTTCCGGCTCTGCACCGATCTGATCGGTTCCCCACTTGGGGCTGCAGCCTGCACCCCCCCCCACCCCCCCCACCCTCGGGTCCCTTCCTCTGGTTCGTTTCTCTTTTTTCCATTGTTCTTATCACTTTTTCACATGCTGAATAGCTTACTTCTTTTTAAGTTATTATCTTTAGTACTTACTTATTATTATTTTATTTTTATTTTTATTTTTTTGAGAGAGAGAGTGAGCACAGGAGGGAGGAGGGAGAGAGTCAGAGAGAAGGAGAGACAGAATTCCAAGCAGGCTCTGCAACATCAGTGCAAGCCCGATGTGGGGCTTAAACTACAAACTGAAATCGTGACCTGAGCCGAGACCAAGAGCTGGACGCTTAACTGGCTCCGTCACCGGGCACCCCTCCGGGTGGGCATTTATTGTCCTGCCCAGCTAGGTGGCCGCTCCCACAGGGCCTGGATCTTTGTCTACTTCAGTGATCTACCCCCAGGGCCTGGCACCTTGGCTCAGCCAAGTTCTGTGTCGTTGAATGAATGACCCTGTCAGACACGCGCAGGTCTCGGAGGAGACAAAGGTGCGGAAGCACCTAGAGAAACCCACAAGAGGTTCGGGAGGCTGGGATGGGGACTGCGTACCAATGGTGGCTATGATGCTGGTGCTGCGGGCGACCACCGGCTCCGAGTCGATGTCCAGCAGGCACAGGTGCTCCAGGAAGGTGTTGGCCATGGCGGCTGACAGCTGCTGCCGCTCAAAGAAGGCAGTGGCCAGCTCGTGGGCCAGCTGCGCCCCGCTGACCCGCCGGAGGTGCCCCACTGGCCCTGCAGTAGACGAGGGCTGTGTGGGCCCCTGCCTCATCTCTCCACCCTCCGCCCCTTCCCTGCGCTCTCCAGGCTCCCCGGGGTCCTTCCCAGGGGCTGGGCACCGTACATGCATTCTCCTACCCAGTGCAAGGACCCTGTGGAGCGGGGACTCCAAGTGCTCTATAAGAACCCCTGCCTTCCAGAGAAGGAAACAGGGGTTGGGGAAGATTAAATAAATTGCCCAAGATCATAGAACTTCTAAGTAACAGAGACGGCTGCACACGCAGGTCCGACCCACTCCGGCCTGCCCGCACAACCCCAACCTCCTGCCCTTCAGCTGTGGGTGCCCCTCAGCCCCGGCCCTTCACGGTATCTGGTCCTCACTGGCCGCTTGTTGTCCAGAATCGCCCAGTCCCCCTTCCTGCTTTCTCCCTTCCGACTGAAGGGCTCCCAACCCCCTCCTCTGAGTTTCCCCAGCCCCTTCAATGCTACTCCGGTCCTAGGGTCCCTGGAGCTTGGCCCAGCCCAGCCCAGCCGCACCCTCCATGCCGCCGGGCGCCCTCCTGTCTCCGGGGGTCTGCTCCACTCTGTGTGGGCTAGGGAGCAGTTCTGCACCCTGGTTAAAGTGTCACCACCAGGGATCAGAGTCCAGGCGGCACGGGAGTAGGCCATGGCCCCCATGCTGCGGGCTCCTGTCTGTCCTGCCTACACGGGCTGGGAAAGAGGCTCAGGCCAGGGCCCAAAGCTTAACACCGGGGGGACCCCAATGATCACAGACAGGATCGCTATGTCTCTACCTCCACTCCTCATTTCCACCCTCATTTCCTCCTATACAGTGGCTTCTCTTGCCTCTCCTTACCTCCTGGAGCCCCAGTCAGGATGGACTGTATTAAGTCCTTTGGGAATTAGAGATCCTTGGGCAAACCTCCTGGGGTGGCACGTTCTCCCCGCTGGACGCTGGACGTGCTACAAAGGGAGGGACTGGGTGTGGGCTGCCGGTGTTATCTCCGGAGCCAGAAGGGAAGAGGGCCGCGCCTGCTGCTGCCCCAGGCCCCACACAGCGGCCCTCCCCCAGGCCTGCGCGCTCTCCGCCCCGCCCTCTCGCATCCTCGCCCCCCAGTCCATTTTCCCCCCATGAGTCTTCAGTGCACTCAGGCTGCCATCACCCGGAATGGCGCTCTCGGTGATATGGCCGCGTTTCCTTTGTAGCTTAGGGAAGGGAGCTCTAGCCGGTCCGGGAAGAAGGGATTTGCAGTGGGGACTGCAGCCCGAAGGAAGGGCTTGGGGAGAACTTTGTGGCGTGGGGGCGTCCTCTGCACCGGCTCTGACAGCATCGCTGTCACGAGGACACGGGCCACCATTTGCTCATTGACCAATATTTACGGGCACCTTCTCCACGCCAGGTCCTGAGACAACGGTGAGCAAAGCAGACAGGGCCTCCGTCTCCTGCGGACGTTACGGTGCAGGGAGACCGCCTATAAACCAGCACCCAAGAAATAAATGTAGAACCACAAAGTTTGTAAATGCTGTTAAGGAATTGATCAGGGTGCCAGAGAGCAAAGTCAGCAGGGAGGAAAGAGAAATGTATTTCATTTTAAAGTTTACTTAGGGGCGCCTGGGGGGCTCAGTTGATTACCCATCCAACTTCAGCTCAGGTCATGGTCTCACAGCCTGTGAGCTGGAGCCCCCTGTCGGGCTCTGTGCTGACAGGTCGGAGCCTGGAGCTGCTTCGGATTCTGTGTGTCCCTGTCTCTGCCCCTCCCCTGCTCACACTGTCTCTCTCTCTTTCTCTCTCTTCCTCAAAAATAAACATTAAAAAAATTTAAGTTTATTTATGTATTTTGAGGAGGGGGAGGACCAGAGAGAGAGGAAGAGAGAGAATCCCAAGCAGACCCCATGCTCAGCTCGGAGCCCCACATGGGGCTCAATCCCGTGACAGCGAGATCACGACCTGAGGCGATACCAAATGTCGGATGCTCAACCGCCTGAGCCACCTAGGAGCCACCCTGTGAGCCTGGAGACACAGCAGGGGCTCGGAGGGCACCGGCAGAGGGGCGTGCCCCAGCAGATGCTCTCCGCCCCTGTCACTGGCAGGTGGGGACTGCAGAGGAGCAGCAGGGCCACGGGTTTTAGGAGCAAGCCAGGCGGGAGGCCAAGGACTAACAGCAGCAGTGGAGAAGCTGGAGGGAGCCAGATGTGAGGAGTGTCTGGGGAAGAGCACGGGTGGGGGGATGAAGGGTGAAGGGTGCTGGGGGTGCGGGGAGGGTGTGGTAGGGTGCAGTGCTGGGGGGCGAGGGGGGAGGGTGCAGTGCTGGCAGTCTGGCCTGAGCAGTTGGGTAGATGGCAGCACCATTTACTGAGACCAGTAATGGGTTTGTGAGAGAAACATTCAAGGTTTTAGTTTTATGTTTTACTTATTTATTTTTTGAGAGAGAGCATGAGTGGGGGAGGGGTGGGCACAGAGGATCCAAAGTGGGCTCTGCGCTGACAGCAGGGAGCCTGATGAGGGCCTCGAACTTCTGAACCGTGGGATCACGACCTGAGGTGCCCCTCAAGGTTTCAGTCTTAGACAGGCTAAGTTCAAGGTGCCAATTACTCATTATTTATATCCACAAGCAGATGGTAGGATGTGTTCAGGGAGCGCCGTGGGTGCGCTGGACCAGTGTTCAACACCTCACATGTGTCTTCTCCTTTGTCACCATGACAACCTAGAAGGGAGGTAGGATCCATAGCCTGTTCGATGGTGAGGGAACCAGGGCCCGCGGGTGTGCTAGGTCCAGATCCTTCCTCTGCCGTTGCCACTCTGTCAGGGCCGGGAGGCTGGAGGCCTTGTCTGTGGCTCCCGGCCAGCAGGCAGGAGAGGAGATAGAGGTGAGGAAGGCGGGGCATTTCTCCCCCTCTCCTCCCTGCCAGGCTGCTGGAGGCCGCAGCTGGCACTGCGGGCCCTCTCCAGATCCTAGGGGCCTTGTCTCCCCATCCCCTAGAGGCGCCCCAAGCCCACTGTCTTTAGATCTGGGGTAATGCTCCGTGCCTCATGCCCTGTGCACACCTTTGGATGTAACACTGCTCTGAGACATCGCTTAATTTATCTGATTAGAGAGAACCCTGGGTTCCCGATGAACACGTTGTGTCTGAGGCTGCAGGTCTCCCCGGGGCGGACCTGGGATTCGGACTCAGAGAGTGTTGCAGATGCCGAGCTCCATGCCGTCTGTCAGACGCTAGCTGGAAAAGAAAGGGGTTAGATAGCAGGAGGGACTTACCAAGGGCAATGGGCACGGATCCTAGGCTCTGTTTCTAGAAGACAAAATAAATAAAGATGGTAGAAGGCTGTAACCAGAGGGAACGAACGTAACAGACTTTAGAGATCGGGATATTAGGCCTTATGCTTGGGGGTTGGCGGGGGGGGGGGGGCATGGGGTATTTAAGGTTGGCCTGGCAACTTCAGACAGACCTGAAGGCTGAAGGCCACTGGGTAGGAGCAGAATCTGGGAGATCCAAGCCCCAAGTAGCTAACAGGCCGTGGGGCTGAGGCCCCGGAGCAGCCCCTGTGCTGTCCAAGTCAGGGACAAGAGCTTTGACTTGTAAGCCTTATGTTGGACCCCGGCGCCGCGCCGTTTGAGACATACTTTGTCCTTGTCCCAGGGCCAGGCCGCTCTGCCCCGGAGGTGGGGACGGCAGGCCTGCACAGCCGGCGGAACTGGGGTGTCTGGCTTTGTCAGGCGCGAGGCCCCCACACCCGGACCCGCGCGGAGCCGTGCGCTCGGGGCGCGTCCTGCCCGCCTCGGACGCTCAGGCCTCGGCGGGACGGCGGAGAGACAAGAACGCCGGCAGTTAGGTTTTATAAAGTGTGTCGGGCCGGTGACCTGACCGTGTCGTGTTCAGGACACAGAGGGGACTGGAGGGGTGGCAGGTCGTGCCTGAGGGAGGAGGTCAGGAGGCTGCACCCTGGAAGCCGCAGGGGTTGCTGCAAGAGGTCAAGGACAGAGTGTGCCCGGCGCCGGCACACGTGCACACACAGCCCCAGTCCACGCACGTGCATGCCACCCTCACACGCGCTCCCTACCCGCACAGACACGCTCCCTCACACCCGCACAAGGTCCCCCATTTGGCCCCCAGCTTGAGGCCGCCTCACTCAGCGACACGACCCCGGCCGGCCGGCGCCCCAGGGGCCTTGGGGTGCCAGGGGCCCGCCGCCACCGCCGTCGGTTTTCTCTTCTGCGGAGAGAGACCAGCTTCCCGGGCGGGCGGGGCGCCGTCTCCTACCTCCGGAATCAGAATGTGGGGGCTGGGTCCTGCGTCTGTATTTCCAAAAGTCCCAAAATCTGAATTTGTTCAAATATATTTATGTTTATTTGCATAGACACTTGTACAATTTACAAAACTCAGAGGTCCAGCTTCTAGGTGAAGGTTTCTCCTTCCCGCCCCCAGCCCCATTCCCGCCTCTCAGCCCCGCCCCCCACTCCGGGACCTTCTACCAGATTTCTGGAGTTTCTGTGTCTTCTCTCAGAGCTGGACTATGCAGGTACAAACAATATATACCCCCCTTTTAATTAACTAATTAATTTTTAATGTTTATTTATCTTCCAGAGACAAGAGACAGAGAATGAGCGGGGGAGGGGCAGAGACAGAAGAAGACAGAATCTGAAGCAGGCTCCAGGCTCTGAGCTGTCAGCACAGAACTGAGCAGCAAGATCATGACCTGAGCTGAAGCCGGACGCCCAACCGACTGAGCTACCCAGGCGCCCCCGCTTTTAAATATAAGAACATTTTGTTTTATTATTATCTTTTCATCCATCTGAGCCCAATGTGGGTTCGAACTCACGACCCTGAGATCAAGGGCTTGCTTGCTCCACTGACTGAGCCAGCCAAGCACCACAATCGTCCCTTTTTATGCAGGAGGTAACAGGGCACTGTACCCTCCATTCTGTACCGGCTCCTTACCCTGGAGCTAGGACCCTGTGGGTGCGGAGAGAGCGCTCAGTGTTGCACCCGCGGAGGTCAGTGACGGCCGCCCTGAAGGCCCTCCTTGGAATCTCCACCCAGGGAGCTGCTAGAGGCAGAGGCCAGGCCGGGCCCAGGGCTCTTTCAGTTTTTTGAAAAACTATAAAATGTCCGTAGGATATAATTTACCAGGGCACCCGGCTGGCTCAGTGGGTGGAGTGAGTGACTGTACGTCCCAGCCCCATGTTAGGTATAGAGATTACTTAAAAATACAAGCTTTTCAAAAAAATTCCCACATAACCATTTTTAGGAGTACCGTTCAGCGGCATTGAGCACATTCACGATCTTGGGCACTGTTTCCAGAATTTTTCTCACCGACTCAGACAGAAACTCCGTCCCTGTTAAACACTAACTCCCTGTGCCTCCCCCCAACCTTTGTTCTTCTTTGTGTCCCTCTGGGCGTGTCTACTCTAGAGACCTCGAATAAGTGGGATCCCACACTTTTGGGCAATGGCTTCTTCCACTTAGCACATTTCCAGGGTGGGCTCACCCACATTGGAACATGTGTCAAATTTCCTTCCTTTTTAAGGCTGAATAACATTCCGACGAATGTCTAGGCCACATTCTGTTTCCCCCTAGACAGTCGGGTTGTTCCCGCCTGTTGGCTGTGGGAGGATGCGGGTCCACGGGGGGCCTGGAGGCTTCCGTGAGGGCCAGGCTCACTCCTGGGGTGAGAAGAGGGGCAGGGCCTGGGGAGGAGGGGCGGGGTCTTGGGAGGAGGGGCGGGGCCTTAGGAGGAGGGGCAGGGCCTGGAGATGAGGGGCGGGGTCTTAGGAGGAGGGGCAGGGCCTGGGGAGGAGGGGCAGGGCCTGGGAAGGAGGGGCCTGGGTGGAGGGTGCAAACACTGCCGGCTGCTTGGCCTCCACGTGTCCCCACCTGGCATCGAGTGCAGCCTTATGAGGGCGTCGTCCTTCTCGGTCACCCCCCACTCCGCGCCCCGCGTCTGTCACTGTGAGGTGCACTGGCCTCTACCCGAGGGGGGGCGGCAGCTGTAACGTCCCCCCCTCCCCCTCCCCCTCCCCAGTTTGTGGAGCGCGCCCTCCCCGCTGCCGGCCTGCCCATTTCCTTCCAGGCACCGCTTACCGCTGGCCCGTGAGGCCTTCTCTGACCCCCGTTCACCACCGAAGGACCCCTATGCCCTGCTGCCCTCTCCCCTGCCCTCTCCCCTGCGCCGCTTTGGCACAGCTGACTCATTAGACGTGTTCCCACCCTACCTAGAAAGTCCGAGCCAGGAGCACGGGGGTTTCTGTGTCTGGGGAGCCTTGGTCTATTCCTAGAGCCTAGTAGGGCTCCGTGAGCGACTTCGAGGAGCCAGAGGCCCAGGTCTCAGGTGACTCAGTGGTCCAGCCTCCCCAACCTCTCCCCTGTCCAGGGCCCGGCTCCCACCCGAGGGGCAGCTTCCCCTTGAACCTTCTGCCTCAGCCAAGTCAGCTTCTTTTCCCTTCCCTCCCCTTTCCCTTCCCTCTCGCACTCCCTGCCCGGCACTCCCTGCCTCCCACTCCCTGCCCGGCACTCCCTGCCCCTCCGCGGTGCTGGCAGCCTCTCACTGCCCACAGCTAAGCTCAGTACCCGAACCCACCGTCCCACCCCGTCTCCGTCTCCGTCTGGTCTCCGGGGTCACTACCCTTGCTGAGAGGGCCCCGCCCCGGCCAGGGGCCCTCCCACTGGGGACTTGTCAGGGCAAGGCCCCAGGTCACTTCTCTAGCTTCACCCCTCCCTTTCTGCATTCTGCAGCCCCCCCCCCCCGCCCCCACCACACTCCCTAAACATGACTTGCTCTCTCTCAGTGCCACGACTTTGCACACACTGTCCCCTACCCCTGTGCACCCTTCATCTTGTCTGTGACACAAAATCCCTGACCAGCCACCCCAGTTTCACCTCCTTTCTGGTGAAAGGGTTTCTTATCTCCTTCTTCAGTTACATTTCAGATACTTATCAACAGGGGGGCCTGGCTGGCTCAGTTGGTAGAGCATGTGACTTTTTGATCTCCCATTGGTCGTGAATTCAAGCCCCACATTGGGCATATAGCTTAATTAAATAAATAAACAAATAAATCAAGGGGGCACCTGGGTGGCTCAGTCAGTTGAGGGTCCCACTTCTGATTTCGGCTCAGGTCATGATCTCACAGTTTGTGAGTTCAAGCCCTCTGTGCTGACAGCACAGAGACTGCTTGGGATTCTCTCCTTTCTCTGCCTCTCCCCTGCTCATGAGCTCTCTCTCTCTCTCTCTCAAAATAAATAAACATTAAAAAAAAGGCTAGGTAATTAACCTCTTTCACACACCAGTAAGGACTTAAAGTAGAGCTTGAACCCAGGACTGACTCACTACTTCCTGCCCATTTCATCCCTGGGCCCTGGAGGCTTCTCAGGGGACTGGGGGAGGGGATGCCCGAGCTCCTCTCTTCCCAAGGAAGATGTGTCTAGGAGGCCATGGGCCAGCGGGGATCAGGCTGGCGCGGGAGGGCCCAGGGCTCTCACCCCCCACACCGCTCCAGCCTCTCCCAGACATTGCCTCCTAGAGGTCCCAGGCTGGGGACCAGGAAGTGAAGGTGACTAGGTCTGGGGGACACTGCCTTCCCCGTATGAATCCTCTTGCCTTGGACCCCAGTCTTATCTCCCATTTCCTTAACCTGGAGTTTGCACTGTGAATGAATTCATAATTTGTTGGATTTCAGTGGACTTGAATGTTTATAAAGTCCTTCCCCGTAGTTTGCCACTTGTGACCGTCCACTCTGCTGTACAAGAGATAGGCTGCACACTGAGCTTTGGTTCATTAAGACTACACCTCGGTCTCCTAAGTAGGCCAGTGTCCTCGATCTGCCGCTTCGGAGCCCACGCGGAGAGGCCGTGGGGCTCGCTGAAGTTCACGCAGGTGCTCACGGTTCAGCCCGGCTCGAATCAGGAATCAGGCAGCGTTTAAGCCCAGGGACCCCACTTCCGCGGCACCAGGAGCTGAAAGGCCCCGGCCTAGGACCGGTTTCTCTTCTGGGTGAGCCTCAGTCACTCCTCTCCCTGGGGGCCAGCCAGCTGCAGGCCACAGAGGACAAGCCGGAGATATTAAATCAGCACAAACCGTCCCAGAGTTCCCGCTCGCCCCCTCCGCCCTCTCCCCATTACCTAGAAGGCCTTCCGCCTTCGTGAAGCGCCTTCCCCAGCCTGGCACCCCATGTTGGCATCTGCCTCCTTCCTGAGAGTATCCTTTGCTTTGGGCTTCCTGCTGTTCCCCTTGGTCTCTCATCTGTATTCATGTCCTTTGTTAATCCGCACCCCCCACCCCCACCCCTGAGCAGGACTGCGGTGACCCAGGCATTGGCAGAGAGGACCAGGGAAGGAAGACGTGGGTCTGGGGAAAGGGGCGGCGGCGGCGAGAGGAAGCAGACTCTGGGTGTGGCTGGGTGTGACCTGAATTGTAATTTACGGTGTAATGACAAGTGACATTTTCTGGGCTTCCCTCTAGTTCCCCAGGTGAAGCACAGGATTTCCAGTTGGCTTTTTTAAAAGTTTATTTGATTTGTTTTGAGAGAGAGAGGGAGAGAGAGAGAATCCCAAGCAGGATCTGCCCTGTCAGCGCAGAGCCCCATGTGGGACTGGAACTCAAAAACCCTGATGTCTTATTCTTATGTTTTTTTCTAGGACGTTTTATGGTTTTAGCTTTTATTTTTAGGTTTTAATCCATTTTGAGTTAATTTGTGAATATGATATGAGGTAGGGGTCCAACTTCATTTTTTTGCATGAGGAAAGATTTACGTCATGCAATTCAGTTTACCTAGTGCCATTTGTTGAAGAGAATGGCTTTTCCCCATTTGGTGGACTTAGTACTTTCGTAAAAAACCTATTGGCTATAGATGTATGAGTTTATTTCTCAACACTCAAATCTGTTTCGTTGGCCAGTATGTCTATCCTCATGCTAGTACCGCATGGGTTTGATTTTTATAGCTGTGCGGACAGCTCAGAGCCTGGAGCCAGCTTCAGATTCTGTGTCTCCCTCTCTCTCCTCCTCCCTCCATGTAATGCCCTGTCTCTGTCTCTTTCTCAAAAATAAACAAACATTAAAAACAAACAGGTTATTTGAGCTATCCAGAGTTCCTTTGCGGATTGCCTTTTCCATAGCTGCAAAAAGACTGTTTTTTGTTGGAATTTTGATGGGGGTTGTGTTGAATCTGTTGGTCATTTGGGGACATCTTAATATCAAGTCTTCCTACCCAAGAACATTTTCCATTTATTCAAGTTTCTTTAATTTTTCTCAGTCATGTTTTATAGTTTTCAATGTACAAGTCTTTTACCTCCTTGGTTAAATTTTATTCTTAGGTATTTTATTATTGTAGACGCTGTTGAAAATAGAATTGCGTTCTTCTTTTTTGAGATAGTTCATGGTAGGGGCACCTGACTGGAGGGGCCGTTAGAGCATAGGACTCTTAGAGCATAGGACTCTTGATCTCGGGGTGGGGTGGGGGCGGGGGACTCCTGAGGTTGAGCCCCCTGTTGAGTGTGGAGATTACTTAATAATTAAATCTCTAAGGAAGGAAGGAAGGGAGGATTGTTCGTGCTTGTGTCCCAAAACACAAGTGATTTTTTGCATGTTGTTTTTGTACCCTACTCTAGTAGCTCTAGCAGCTGTCTTGTGGATTTTCCATAGTTGGGATCATGTCTCTGAAATACATATATTTTTACTACTTTCCAAGTTGGCTGTTTCTTATTCCTTTTTCTTGTCTAACAGCTCTGACTTCAACTTCCAGTACAAAGTTGAACAGCAACGGTGAGAGTGGGTATCCTCCCACAATGATTCTTAGAATAAAATCTACTCATGTCCTAGGTGGTTTCCAGTTGCAGGAACCTTATCTGATGGGTTGAGTAACCGGGACTCCGGAGTGTCCGCGTGTCGGCGGAGAGGACGCCTACCACGCCCTGCGCGCGGCCCTTCCATTGGTTGTCCCGTGCAGGGCCCCATGCTCGCACGAGGGGATGCAGCCAATCAGCGTGGCTCGTCTCCGCCCAGCCAGCCCGCGCTAGATCGCGTCGTCCTGGCACCTGCTGCATGCCGGGAATTGTAGTCTAATGGGGTCATTGCGCTTGGGGCGAAGAGACTCGGGAACTACTAGACCCAGCGTGCCGCGCGCCCAGCGCAGTGGCTTTCAGGAGTGCCCCGCCAACCCCCTGGACCAGGAGCCGGCATCCAGGAGCAGGTGAGCCAGGTCGCGGCTGGCCCTCAGGCCGCGGTGGGAGGCTTGGCTTCACCTCCGCAGCGGTACTTGGAGGCACACAAGGGCCGCTGTCTTGCGTCGGAAGCCCCGGTGTCGGGAGCCCGAGGGTCGGACTGGCTGACCCTCTGGGTGAGCGGAAGCCGCCGGGATGTGGAGTGTGCGCGCCCCGAGCCTCCCGGGCCGCCCGGTGTGGCTGCTCCGAGGCTGGCCGTGCGCTGCCTGTGACCACGGACCTCGTGTCCGTGGCTCCCGGGGTTGCGGCGCTAGTCCTCCGTCCTCTTGGGGTTTCTCCGAGCCTGCGCACGCCTCTCCCCCCGTCCAGGGGAGACCTGGGTTCTAGATTTGGCGCTGCCATTGTCCCGCATCTTCCTGTTTCCTCGAGCCTCCGTTTGGCCCTCATGAAATAGGTCCTCCCAGCCCCCGGTCCTCAGGTCCTTCAGTCTGGGCTCTTCCAGTTGTGCTCCAGGACTTGGGGGAAGAAGCCACGGGAGTAGCAATCCAGAGGTTCCCTGCAGGGTTGATGGTCGAGGGAAGATAGTTGGGTGGCGTTAAGTTATTTTAAGTGTGCACCTAAGTGCGATCAGTGGACTTCCAGCCGGCCAGCTGTACGTCTGTTCTTTGCATTAACTTCTTCCTGTAAATGACCTGGAGCCTAGCTCAGAAGAGGGCGGGGCATTCTGGGCCCCGAGGTAAAAGGCTGGGGATGGGGGGGGGGGTGACCTGGGGAGCTGCCACCGAGCATCTGTCTATGGCGCTTGCCCCTGCAGGGAGTGCCCAGTGCCCCCTCCCTATGCCACCCCTGTGATGCCCCTGTCCCGCTGGCTGAGGTCTGTGGGGGTCTTCTTGCTGCCAGCTCCCTGCTGGGCGCCCCGGGAGAGGTGGCTGGGTGCCCCGGGGGCCTGGCACGGTGCCCGCTGCTGGTGCCAAGCGTGGACAGAGGAGCCTCGGTGAGTGTGGTGGGGTGAGGGGCTCGGGGAGGGGAGCAGCGCTCCGGCGTCTGACTTGTCCTTCCTCTCCTCAGAGCACTTTACTCCTCTCTCAGAATGAATGGAAACCAGAAATTGGACCCTTATGACCAAAGAAAGCAGGATTTCATCCAGCACTTCTCCCAGATTGTCAAGGTGCTGACTGAGGACGGCACGGGCCACCCGGAGATAGGAGATGCGATTGCCCGACTCAAGGAGGTGAGGGATTTGTGACGTCAGAGGCGGAGAGTGAGTCTGGTTCTTCTGGAAGTGTGTGCAGTCCAGCCTTGATGCAGGGGTGGGCAGGAAGCAGGCTTTTACCTCTGGCGGGGGCGGGGCCTGGAAGGTGTACACTCTGCTTCAGGACTGCTTTGGGTAAAGGGTGAATGGGGTGAAGGCTTTAAACCTGGTAAGTCTCTGATTTTGTTGAGAAAGGAAATTAGGTGTCCGAGGTCACAAGGCACTATTTAAAAATTTTTTCTTTTACATTTCATTTATTAAAATTTTTTCTCTCTAATGTTTTATTTTTGAGAGAGAGCATGAGCAGGGGAGGGTCAGAGAGAGAGGGAGACACAGAATCCGAAGCAGGTTCTAGGCTCTGAGCTGTCAGCACAGAGCCCCATGCAGGGCTCGAACCTACGAACTGTGAGATCATGACCTGAGCCGAAGCCCGACGCTTAACCGACTGAGCCACCCAGGCGCCAATAAGATGCTATTTTGACAGGGACCTAGGAGGAAGGCAGCACCAGAAACCCCGGCCCCAAGAGAAATATGGCTGGGATTGTTCGTTTGTTTGTAATTTTAGAACGAGAGAGTCTGAGCTGGGGAGAGGGACAGAGGGAGAGAGCATCCCAAGCAGGTTTGTGGAGCCTGACACAGGGTTCAACCCTACAACTCTGGGATCATGACCATGACCTGAGCTGACAGTGAGACACTCAACCTTCTGAGCCACCCAGGCGTCCCCTGGCTGGGATATCTAAGTTGCCTAATTCTTTTAGTCTTTTGGGGGTGTCATTCTTTTTTTTTTTAATGTTTACTTATTTTCAAGTGGGCGGGGGGCAGACAGAGAGGGGAGCAGAGGGTCCCAAGCAGGCTTCGCGCTGTCAGTACAGAGCCGGACAGGGGGCGTGAACTCACAAACTGGGAGATCATGACCTGAGCTGACGTCCAAGCGTCACCGACTGAGCCCCCTGGCGCCTTGTCTTTAAGACACGCAGGCAGTTTGAACGGGGAGGGGAGGTGATTGGAGCTTAGGCGGGGCGGGGATGGGGCTGGCACCTGGGAAGGGGAGAGGGTGGGGAGCAGTCTCCATGGCACTGACGCCCTGCCTTCCCCCCTGCGCCAGGTCCTGGAGTACAACGCCGTCGGGGGCAAGTACCAGCGAGGCCTGACGGTGCTGACGGCCTACCAGGAGCTGGCGGGGCCCGAGACGCAGGACGCCGACAGCGTCCGGCGCGCCCTGACCGTGGGCTGGTGTGTGGAGCTGGTGAGGCGCTGGGGGGGCATCCTGGGGGCAGAGGAGGGGGAGCCTGAACCCGACTTCTCCACGTGATTCTGTGCAATAGTAGTTGAATTTAGACACCGAATTACTCCAAGGTTAACAGAGGTATGGAACCTCTTTGCCGGGAGGTACGTATTTTCTTTTTGAAATGTTTTTTTGAAAACATTTTTGGGGATGTTTATTTTTGAGAGAGAGAGAGAGGGGGAGGGAGAGAGAGAGGGTCGATGTGGGGGGTGGCACAGAGGATCCGAAGTGGACTGCATGCTGACAGCAGAGGTCCTGACTCGGGGCTCAGACTCTTAAACTGTGAGATCGTGACCTGAGCGGAATCGGACGCTCAACCGACTGAGCCTCCCAGGTGCCCCGAACATCTAACTCTTGATCTCAGGTCTTGATCTCAGGGTCCTGAGTTTGGCCCCTAGTTGGGCTCCATGCTGAGCGTGGAGCCTACTTAAAAAAAAAAAAAAAAAAAAAAAAAAAGAGGGGCGTCTGTGGGGCTCAGTCAGTTGAGCGTCTGACTTCGGCTCAGGTCATGATCTCACGGTCCGTGGGTTCAAGCCCCGCATCAGGCTCTGTGCTGACAGCTAGCTCAGAGCCTGGAGCCTGCTTCCGGTTCTGTGTCTCCTTCTCTCTCTGCCCCTCCTCTGCTCATTCTCTTTCTCTCATAAATAAACATTAAAAAAAAAAAGTCCACTCTTTCCTCCGAGCAGAGGCTAACCAAGCAAACAACATAGTTCTTCCAAAGGTTATTCCAAAGCAGAGACTAAAAACTTTCAGCCCACTGCTAGTTTTCAAAACTTAAGGGTCCTAGTTTTAAGAAAGAAGAGATGTCACATAAAAACCCAGATTTCCAGCACTACTTGGAAAATTGCTGGGTCTGGGCCCACATTCCCATGTAGCAACAACTGGCTGACACCGAATCACAGCCGCTCACCCCAGGACAGGGCCCGGGCCCTCTCGCACGGCCCCGTCTCTCTGCTTTGCTCCAGCCCCTTGTCTCCCACAGCCCCGAGGTGGTATTGTTTCCTGGCCTGGCCTAAAGCCTTCACCAGCGACAAGGAGTCCGGGTCCCAGGAGGGCCACGGCCTCCGAGGAGGGTGGCAGGGAGCCCAGAAGGGAGACACTTAGGACTCGGTGACTGACGGATACGCTGGGCCCCGGCCTGGCGCAAGGGCAGGCGGCACGAGCGAGGAGCGGCCACGCCGCGCTCTCCGTGTGGTTTGGGCGGCGCGGCCGGCCTGTGGCGTGTGGCTGTTGGAAATTCTAGTCTGTGGCTTGTGAGTGAGATGGGGGTGGAGAAGAGGGGTTGTGCCTGGAGGTGACGGGATGGTGGCATCGCTGGGGGACGGGCAAGGAGTCTCGGGCAGAGCAGGGAGCCGTGTGCGGGGGGCCGGGCGGGGGAGGATTTGAGGGCCCTGCCGTTGGCCGGGTCGAATGAATTGTCATGACCCGTGACATGACCTTCGAGTGTTTCTTTTTTAAACGCAGCTGTGATGCTGTCACTTCCCCAAGATGCCTCCTGAGCTGTCCACCACTGTTTTAATCTGGGTGATTGAAAAAAAAGTATCTAGGGGCGCCTGGGGGCTCAGTCGGTTGAGCGTCCAACTTCAGCTCAGGTCATGATCTCACGGTCCGTGGGTTCGAGCCCCGCCTCGGGCTCTGTGCTGACCGCTCAGAGCCTGGAGCCTGCTTCCGATTCTGTGTCTCCCTCTCTCTCTGACCCTCCCCCGCTCGCACTGTCTCTCTCTGTCTCTTAAAAATAAATAAAAAACACACAAAAAAGTATCTTGAGAGAGAGGGAGAGAGCGTGAGCAGGGGAGGGTCAGAGAGAGGGAGACACAGAATCGGAAGCAGGCTCCAGGC
>NC_043702.1:174611207-174617526 GCF_006229205.1 Suricata suricatta | reverse complement strand
GGCGGGGGCCGGGACGGCACCAGAGCCCAGCCGGCCGGGGGGTCGCGGGGCGGCAGCGGCGGAGGCGGGGCGCGGCTCCGGGACCTCAGCTCCTTGAAGGTGGTGACCTCCCGCGGCGGCGCCGGGGAGCCGCCCAAAGAGCCGCAGGGGGGCAGCTCGCTGTCGGGCGAGAAGACTATGAGCCAGTCGCTGCGGTCCTTTTTGACCTGCGGCGCGAGGGGCAGCCCCGGGCCCCTCTTGCGCTTCTGGGCCAGCTCGTGGAAGGACGTGACGGTCCGGCGGGCAGCCGGCTCCTCGCTGACGTCACGTCTGCACCCCGCCTCGGCTCTCCCCTCACCGGCTCTCGAGCCGGGGTCGGCTACCCCCGTGGCGGTCTTCCGCCTGGAGTCGAGTTTTCCGGGTTCTGTTTTCCAGCTGGAGTTACTATCCCCACTGATTTTGCAGCTAGAGTTATTGTTCTCCGCGATTTTCCAGCCGGCTTCCGCCTGCTTTGTATCAATTTTCCAAATGGGGTTGATTTTCCAGCTGGGCTCGGTCTTCCCAGCGTCGATTTTCCCATCATCATCCGCCTCTGGGAGCTCGGAGGCAGGGAGGTCCTGCTCCCCACCCTCGTCCTCTTCCTCCAGCCCCGGGGAAGGGGGCTCCAGGCAGGAGGTCAGGGCGTTGCAGTTGGAGTCCAGGCCAGGGCCCGGCGGGGAGGACGCTCCGGAGCAGGAATCAGGCGAGCAGCAGAAGCTGTCCGGGGAGCAGGCGCCAGGGCCTGCGGAAGCCAGTGGGGAGCCCTGCTCCAGGGGGGTGATGCTGGGCTGGGAGCGGACATGCTCGTCGCCGGGGAGGCCCCGCGAGTACACGGAGATGGGGGATTCGTCAGGGCTAAGATCTGAGCAGGAGCTGAGCGACGAGGAGCAGCCCGGGTCCGAGGGGGAGGCGGCCCCCTCTTCCTCTTGTGCCGGGTCCTGCCGGTTTTCCAAGCCTGGCCCGTGCCCCTGGCAGCAGCGGCAGGGCACGGCCGGGCTGTTGGAATTAGCGTCCACCAGGGCCCCGCTGCAGGGACCCCGGCTCTCCTTGCCCCCGGTGTCCCCTGGCGGAGGGGACGTGCTCAAGGGCCCCTCCCGTAGCTCAGGACGGCGGGACAGGTGCAGACCCAGAGAGACATGCTGGAGGTGGATGTGGTTGAGGTTGCAAAGTAAAGCCCTCTGAGGGGACAGCATTGTGCCGCTGGCGACGGGATGGCCTCTCGAGAATCAGGAGGATCGGGCCTCTCACACCCGCCTACCTGGCAACCGCAGATGCAGACCTGGAAGACAGGGACGGTGAGACCCAGCCAGAGCGGGCGCGGGCCGCGGGCAGGACACCGAGGTGACTGACAGCTGCGGCAGGCATGAGAGAAGCCGCCGCTTCGGACAATATTTAAATGAGATGCAAATGTCCAGCGACTGACCATTCGTTTCCACTGCAGTATTTGCAGGTGGAGCCGACTGGAGCCCCCCGGGAATGGGGCGGGGAGGGTCAGGGAATGCGGCTGCGCTCTGGGTCTCCGTGGAGGTGCGGGGGCTCGGAAAAGGACGGGGCCCGGAATGGAGCCCCGGATCGTCTCTGCTGCAGTCTGGCCCTGTCCCCCCACCCCGCCCCACCCCCGCCCCTTCCCCGGCCTGCCCTTCAGTCCCAGGAGAAGGGGCCTCGAGAAGAGGCCCCGCCCAGATGCTCTGAAGCGGGGTGGGGGGAGGCGCGTCTGGCTGCTCAACGCAGGAAAGGGCCAAAGACCGAGCAGCCGTCCTCGGGTCGGGTCGGCCGGCACGGAGCTCGGCAGCCTGGGGGCTCCTGCGCGGGGGCCCCGCGCGCGTCCATTCTCTCCGCGCTGGGCTCCATCACCCGGCCGCCGCCCCGCTCCTCCCCTCCGCGGCCTCACTGCTCCCCTCGCCCGCCCGCCCGCCTTCCCGCGTCCCGAAGCCGAGCCCTCCTCACCAGGGGCCTCCCGCAGCCACTGCGGCGGGTCCTCCTCGGCTCCCAAGGTCCCCGCCGGACCGCACAGACTGGAAAGGGGGGCGCTGGGACAACCCGCCGGCGCTGCGCAGCCGCGCCCCTTCACGCATGGGCGGGGCGTGGCTCTGACCCAGCCCCCAGCGCCTGACGTCGCGCCTGTGTCACCCACCGAGGCCCAGCGAGCAGCTTTCGACGTCTTAGGCTGTCGGTCCCAAGGACCCGAAGGCGAGGCCCCCTGAGCCTCGCGGCCGCCCCCAATCCCGCCCGCCCTGGCCGGGGCTAGCGCAGCAGGAACAGGACCACGAGAAGGTTAGAAAATTTATTGAGCGCCCGCCCTCGCGGTCCCCAGGTCACTTTTTCCTCTTGTAGATCCTGTGCGCCAGCCCCAGGAAGATGGCCGGGGGCAGGGGCGAGGCGCGCCGCTCGATGAGCCCCATGAGGCGGCCGTAACTGGCCTCCTCGTACTCCCGGAACGCGGCCGGCAGCTGCAGCTCCTCGTACAGCGCCTTCACCCGGGCCACCTTCTCCGCCTCCTTCCGCCCGTAGTTCTCCTGGAGGGGGGCGGGGGCGGGAGGACTGGTCACCCCCCCCCCAGCGCCTCCAGGTGCCGCCCCATCCGTACATTCCAGAACGTCTCTAGCGCAGGCCACTAAGTTCCTGCCTCCGGTTCCTGGGTCTTCAGTGCCTCGCCCTTGAACTCCCGTCTCCCCACCCCCAGTGCTGGGACACTGGCTCAGGCCTCAGTTTCTTCTCCCCAAGGGCCTCTCAACCTGGGCACTACTCAGACTCGGGGCTGGACAGTGCCCTGCGGTGGGCAGCCGCTCTGTGCAGCCCAAGAAGTTTGACGGCATCGCGGGCCTCTACCCACGAGCCACCTGTCGCGCATGCGCACACCACCTTGCAACCAAAAATGTCGGCTGGTGTTGCCAAATGTCCTCTGGGCGCACAAGCACTCCCGCCTGAGAACCGGTGCTCTGTCCCCCCTTGTAGGAGCCCGCGGAGCCACGCCCTCCCCCGGGCACCTGGAGGACCCTGCGCTGCTCCGGAGAGGCCCGCTGCAGACACTGGACCACCAGCCAGCTGCACTTGTTGTCCTGGATGTCGGTGCCAATCTTGCCTGTCACACTGGGGTCCCCAAAGAGATCCAGGTAATCGTCCTGGGCAGGGAGCGGAAAGGGGGAAATGAAGAGGCCGGGGTGGGGGGGGGGGGACACGCGGTGGCCTGTCCCCGCGGGCGCTTTCCTACCTGCACCTGGAAGAACTCCCCCATCTCGAGCAGGACCTCCCTGGCGCTGGCGTGCTCCTTCTCGCCGTCAATGCCCGCCTGTGGCCGAGAGCAGAGTGGCCAGCCGGTCCCCAGGGGTGCCTTCGCCCGGCCAGCCCTGGGGCCGCCCCCACATCGGCCCCCCCTCCTCTCAGGCTCCGCTGGCGGCCCGCAGGCAGGGCCTTTACCACTCACGCCAGCGGGGTCTCCCGGGGAGAGCCTGGGCTCCCTCTGCCCAACCCTGTCTCGGCCTGACTTCTCCGGGAGGAAAGGGAAACAGAGAAGCAAGGTCGGGGCAGTGCTTGGAGTCTGCACCTCAGTCGGATGACTTCCTCCCCCCTCCGACCCAGACTCGGGTGGATTCCGTGCTCCCCCCAGACGGGCGACCACCTTCGTGTCCTTCGCCTCGGTTAATGGGCCTGAGAGTCCCCAGGTGGGGATTTTATCACCTTCCAGCTGAGAGCAGGCTCAGCCCGCTTCAGTAACTCGGTCAAGGTCACACAGGCACGCAGTGGGGGTGCCAGACTGCCCAAGGCTGTCTGCTTTGTGCCCTCCTGTCCGAGAAAGGCCCCTCAGCGGGCAGCAGGGGCGGGAGGCTCACTCACCATGTACATGGCGGCAGCCACGGGAAGGTAGAACGAGTAGAAAGCAGTCTTATACTTGACGATGGACTTGTACCTGAGTCGGGGGGGAGACACACTCCTCAGGACGGTGCCCCGCACAGCCCTCCGTCGCCATCCAGATGTGGGTCCCACCGCCCCTCACCTCTTTTCAGTGAATCTGCTGAGGTCCACGTTGCCCTGGGGGGCCGTGATGAGGTCCAGTGTCTGTCCGAGCTCAGTCTGATAGGAACTCTGAGGAGGAAGACGGCCCATAACCCGGCCTTTCTCCAGGCCCGGGAAACCCTGAAATCCTGGGACCCACGTCCCATGACTTGGGCAGAGAGGTGGCACGAGGGACAGGGCCCTGGGACTGCCGTTGGTTAAACGTCCAACCCCTCATCTCCACTCAGGTCGTGATCTCGTGCGTCAAGCCCTGTGTTGGGCTCTGCGCTGTCAGTGGGAAGCCTGCTTGGGACTCTCCCCCCCCCCCCCCCCCCCCCCCCCCCCCCCCCCCCCCCCCCCCCCCCCCCCCCCCCCCCGCCCCTCGCCGCCCCTCCTCCACTCGGTGGCTCTCATGCTCTCTCTCTCAAAATAAATGTTAAAAAAACAAAAAAGAGGGAGAGGACACCGAACCCCATGGCCCATGTGGACACGATCACTGAGGCACAGGGAGGCCCCTTCGCCGCCTCGTTCCCTTCCAGGCAGAGCCAGCCGCCCACCCCCCCCCACCCCCGGCCCCGAAGGCCGCTGGACGAAGGTGCCCCGCGGGGGCCGGGCGGGCAGCGCACCTGGAGGAAAAGCTCCATCAGGTTCAGGTAATAGGGCTGCTCCCGGCAGTAGAACCTCAGCAGGCGGTAGATACACGCTTCCAGAAGCAGAGCGTCGTTGATGGCATCCAAACCTATGCCTGGCTGGCAGGGACGCAGAGAAAACAGTCAGTCAGTCTCAGGCCAGCGTGACCGTGGCAGGCTCCAGGCCGCCGCCCCCTCACCCGCGGTACCTTCTGATACCAGCACATCTGCCCCCGTCGGGTGAGGGATGAATCCATGATGTCGTCTGACACCAGGAAGAAGGCCTGGAGCTGGAGGAGACGAGGGCTGCGCTAAGACCCGGGGTCTCCGTGGGGCGCTCCTACCAGCCGTGAGACTCCGGACGACTCCGTGACCTCGTCGGCTCAGGCGTCCCAGGCACATCGTGGGGTCACAGCTCTGGTTTCTAGGGTGAGCGGCTCCGAGAGCCCTCGGACAGCCCCAGACACACAGCCCGAGACAGCCCTGCGCTCAGGGAGGAGGGTCTTCGGGAACGTTCCCTCGCCGAGGTCTCCAGCGCGTGCTGGCGGGAAGGCGTGCGTCCTCCCGCGGCCTGACCTTCCGTGGCTGCTGGACGAGGCGGCCGCCCCCACTGGTCCCCGGCACTCCGCTGACACACCCGCCCCTCAGGGACCTCGCCTCAGGGCGCAGGGCGGAGTCTGCCCCGGGCGCCTTTCACCCATGGGTCTTCGCCATTTAACCACCCAAACACCAGCCGGGGCTCTGCGAGGCCCCCGGGGCTACAAGGTCCTTGGAGGCCGGCAGCCCGCGTCACACATGCACGTCTAACAGGGCGTGAACTGTCATGTACCCGGTACTTCTGTGGTCAGACGACACGTGCGGAGAGCCCACGCACAGCCGCCCCGGACGTGGTTTCCCATCGTCCCTGCACCCGGCCTCCCGGCTCGGAGCGGCCCGTCGGCTCTGACGTGCGCGGCGCCGGAAGGACCAAGGTGGCCGCCACTCCTTCCCCAAGTGAGTCCCTGGGGCGGGGGCCTCCCCCACACCTTTCCGTCTGACCTCATCCTGGGCCAGCCTCTGGCCTCCCCGTGTTGGAGGCACGTGCTTTATTTACTTTGAGTGACAAGGGTCCACGCTGCTTCTGCTGGCTTCAGCCGTCACCTCTCAACCGCGACAGCCTCCAACGGGCGTTTGCTCCCCGGCTTCCCTCACTCTCCCTGTCCCACAGCAGCTGCTTCAACCCGACTATTTATTAGAGGAACTGAAAAAACATGCACCGGTACCAAAGTCTCAAATGAGAAATCTATCCGTAGCGTTAGTCAATTACGGTGGAGGGACTATTCTAGAGATTAAAGATTGAGGGAATCACCAAATACAGTACATTACTCTTGACTGGACCCTGAGTGTTGGAAAAAAACCAAACAGGGGCGGCTGGGGGGCTCAGTCGGTTCAGCGTCTGACTTCAGCTCAGGTCATGATCTCACGGTTCGTGGGTTCGAGCCCCGCGTCGGGCTCTGTGCTGACCGCTCAGAGCCTGGAGCCTGCTTCCGATTCTGTGTCTCCCTCTCTCTGACCCTCCCCTGCTCACGCTCTCTCCCTCTCTCTCAAGATACTTTTTTGTGTGTTTTTTATTTATTTTTAAGAGACAGAGAGAGACAGTGCGAGCGGGGGAGGGTCAGAGAGAGAGGGAGACACAGAAT
>NC_043702.1:174609308-174611107 GCF_006229205.1 Suricata suricatta | reverse complement strand
CCTTCGGGGCGGAGGTGGGCGCGGGAGCGGGTGGCGTGCGCAGGGGGCGCTGCGCCCAGCCCTGTCCCCGGCCCTGCCCCCTTGCGGCCTGCGGGCGACCTGTGCGCCGGCCCGGCGTCCTCGGGTCACCCTCGTAAGCGCCGCCGCGTTCTTCCTTCACCCCAGCCCGGAGTTCCTGGTCGTTCACTGCTGCCCCCGGGGCCCAGCGACGGTGGATGGCAGAAGCCCAGAGCGGGGCCGGCCAGCTGCAGGAGCAGAAGAAAGGTAGGACGCCCGGACTCTTGACCCTGGCTGCCGAGTCGGCTGCGGCCGGTGTAGGTGCCCGGCCCCCGGGGCCACACCGCGCGAACCTGTGCCTGCGAGGCCCTCGCGTGTGCGCGGGCACCGACCTCCCTGCCCGCCCCTCGCAGGGCTCCTGATAGCCGTCAGCGCCTCGGTGGATAAGATCATCTCGCACTTCGGGGCGGCGCGGAACTTGGTTCAGAAGGTGAGAGTGTCTGTGGGGGGGACAGCAGGGGCGAGAGGGGACGCCTGGGGTTGGCCCAGCGGTTGACAGGGAAGCGGACGTGCCCCGTGTGCCCGCCTCCAGGCGCAGCTGGGGGACAGCCGGCTGAGTCCAGACGTGGGGCACCTGGTGCTGACCACCCTCTGCCCGGCCCTCCACGCCTTGGTGGCCGACGGGCTGAAGCCTTTCCGGAAGGACCTCATCACCGGGCAGCGCCGGAGCAGCCCCTGGAGCGTGGTGGAGGCGTCGGTGAAGCCAGGTAGGGCGGCGGCGGGCGCCGGGCGGGCCGGGCGGGGCGGGCGCGCAGGCCTGGGCCTGGCTGACGGCAGGCGTCCCCAGGCTCGGGCACCCGCTCGCTGGGGACCCTGTACAGCCAGGTCAGCCGCCTGGCCCCGCTGAGCAGCAGCCGCAGCCGCTTCCACGCTTTCATCCTGGGCCTCCTCAAGTGAGTGGCGTTTTTCCTGGTGCTCCTCCCAGCCCCGGGGACCGTGCGGGTGTCTCGGGTGGGACAGGGTATTGGTGCCCTGGTTCCCAGAGAAGGTGTCGTTTCTGCGAAGCTCCCCTCTCGTCCCCTCACGCCCCCTCCCATCCTGAACCCCGGTTCTCCTGTCGCCCCCAGCACGAAGCAGCTGGAACTGTGGTTTTCCAGCCTCCAGGAAGACGCAGGTCAGACCCTGACCGGGAGGGGGGGCCCCCTCTCCTCTTGGTCCCACTGATGTTGGAGTGACCTTGGCCCCAGTCTTGGCTTTGATTACTCCTCTGCTTCAGGCTTTCCGAGCGCTCCGTTGCCTTTAGCAGGAGAGACCCAAATCCTCACTGAAATCTCCAGAGGCTTCGTTATCCGGCCTTTATCTGCCTTCTTCCCCAGCCTCCGGTTGGGCTCTCCCTGGCCCTGGGGCGGTCTTCTTCCCCGTCCTTCCTGCCCCAGGGCCCTCCTTTTGTCGGCCTTCCCCTGAGGCCTGCTCCTTCTGCTTCAAAGCCCCTTTTCCATTCTGCCGGTTATTTGCAGTCCTAGTGCCTCGGTCTCTTCCCGCCCCCAACCCCCAGCGGAGACGGGGGGGGGGGGGGCACCTGACGGCCGCCTGCTCTTCCCAGGCCTGCTGTCCCTCCTGTATCTGCCCACCGGCTTCTTCTCCTTGGCCCGCGGCGGCTGCCCCGGCCTGTCCGCCGAGCTGCTCCTGCTGCTGCAGCCGCTGTCCGTGCTCACCTTCCACCTGGACCTGCTCTTCGAGCACCACCACCACCTGCCGCTGGGCCCGCCGCCCGCGGCGCCCACCGCCGGCTCGCCCCCCGC
>NC_043702.1:174533668-174609208 GCF_006229205.1 Suricata suricatta | reverse complement strand
TTCCGGGGAGACGCCTCTGGGCCCCTCAGCCCCGGAGAGCACCCCTGCCCCTGGCGGCTGGTGGGGGCAGCTGACCCAGGCCTCCCGCGTCTATGCGTCCGCGGGCGGCGAGGGCTTCCCTCTCCCCCGGTGGAGGTCCTGGCGTCCCGCCGCCTCGGCCCAAGGCGCCCAGGACGGACCCCTGCCTGCGGAGGAGGCAGCACCAGGCCGAGGTGTGTGGCTGGGGAGACTGTTTGGGGCGCCTGGGGGCCTCACAGAAGCCGACGGTGGAAGCTTGAAGTCCAGGTAACCGGTGGCCGGCCCCCTCCAGGACCTGTGGCCCCAGCTCAGAGCCCCCAGTCACCCCAGTGTGAAACCATAGAGACCATCTGGGCCAGGGTTTGGCCGTTTTCTCTAGCTCCAGAGGGTTCCCTCCCATCCGCCCTGCAGCAGGTGCGCTGCATTTTGCCTCATGGCCCTCAGAGCCAAACAGGCTTACAGAATCCGGAAAGCAGCTCAGTACTTCTCTCGGGCTTGACCGTGGTGGCCTCGGGCCTGTCCAGCGACCCTTGGGGCAGCGCCCACTGCTCCCAGAGGCCCCTCCCGGCTTCTGGTGTCATTCACCTTTGTGGGCGCCTCCCGCATTTGCCTGAAGGTGCCCCCGGCAGTGACCGCCCCTGCCCTCTTGGATCCGGCGTCTCTGCTTCTTCCCTCCTCCCACACCCTGGGCTCCTGGGTTCTCTCTCTGGATGTCCGGTGACCTCCGTGGCCCTGTGTCCTTCCGTCCAGGAGGCCGTCCAGCTGGCTGCCCCCGACGGTGAGTGTGCTGGCCCTGGTGAAGCGCGCGCCGCCCGCCGAGACGCCGTCTCCTCCTGAGGAGCTCGAGGCCCCGGCCCCCAGGTCAGGGAGGCGCCTGTCCGTTTGCAGGGGGGTAGGGGGGGGTGGCGGCCTCGGTGCTGGCAGCTCTCCACCGTCTCTGAGCCCATTTCCCCCGTGGAAGGTGGGCGGCTGGTACCTGGTGATGGTTGTTAGGAAGGCAGGCGGCACCGGGGAGTGGGCGCCTGTCCTGTCCCCGCGGGCATGCGCCTTGCTGTCTGGGGAGGGGGTGGGCTGTGCTTCCCTGAGGGGCTCCGGGGTTCAGACCTGCTTCTGTTTCTGAGTCTGGCCTCAGTTGGGTTATCTCAGTCCATCGAGTTAGGTTTCTTTTTCTTTCTAGCTTGCTTGCTTGCTTATTTTGAGATAGAGAGCAAGAGTGCGTGCAGGGGAAGGGCAGAGAGAGAGGGAGAGAAACCCAAGCAGGCTTTGCACTGGCAGCACAAAGCCAGTTGTGGGGCTTGAACCCATGAGCCGTGAGATCATGGCCTGAGTTGAAATCCAGAGTCAGATGCTTAACCGGCTGTGCCCCCAGGCACCCCTGAATTAAGTTTCTTGGCTTTTCCTTGACTCGACGATGCTTCTCAAGTCCTTCCAACGAGCTGGGCGCTGTGCTATGAGAGGGAATATGAAGGCTTGTGCCGCTGGTGGCCCAGGGGGGACCCCAGTGTGGGGACACGCGGTTCAGCGTGGTGGATGCTCAGGGAGGACAGGACTGAGTCCTTCAGGGGCAGGTCTGGGGGCTCAGGGAAGGCCGGTGGCGGTGTGGGTGTGCAGGTGTGCGGGTGTGTGTGTGTGTGTGTGTGTGTGTGTGTGCGTGTGCGTGTGTGTGTGTGTGTGTGTGTGTGTGTGTGTGAGATGGCAGCGGCGAGATGCCCCAGGCCTCAGGGGGTGGAAGGGACCCAACTCCATCCTTGAGGCCCTGGGAGCCAGTGAAGGGTCTTCAGCCTGAAGAGGGAGTCGGGTGAGGGGCAGGGAGGGGTGAGCAGACCCTGCCCTGGGGCCTAGGGGTGCGGGCAGTAGCAGTGGTGTCCCAAGAGGAGGGTGGATGGCGTGGAGTCACAGCCGCCAAGCAAGGGAGGGGTGGGGGAGGGGCGCTGCAAAGTTTGGCAGGAGCCCCCCTGGGGTGGGGGGAGTGGAAGGGGGTGTGTTTGCCACCGGGAGGGCTGCTGGGGGGGGTGGCAGGGGACTGGTGGGGAGGCCACCCGGCTGGTCCCCACGTCCCCACGCCCCTTCCGGTGCCTCACCAGCCTGTCCCCCTGCTCCCGCAGGGCGGTGCGGGCGCTCTGTGACCACGCGGCCGCGGGGCCCGGCCAGCTGAGCTTCCGGCGCGGGGAGGTGCTGCGTGTCCTGGGCACCGTGGACGAGGACTGGCTCCGCTGTGGGCGCGATGGCGCGGAGGGGCTGGTGCCCGTGGGGTACACGTCTCTGGTCCTCTAGGCCGGGCCCCCTCCGGCCGCGTCGCCCCGGGAGCGGTGGCCTGTGCAGGCGCGTCGCCGCAGAAGCACCGGCCAGTCTGCTACGCAACCCTTCCCCCCTCCCCCGTCTCTGCTGACGTGAGACCCTCTCTCCTCCCTCCCTCCGCCACGAGGTGAAAACTCCTCCTCCAAGTATGAAAGGAAAGCCCTCCGTCTGCCTCCTCTGTCCACCACGTGAGCGCCTCCCGTCCCGCCGCACCTCTGCCTCGTCGACTGCGACACCGTCCCCCACAACGGGAGGGCCTGGCCTCCTTCCTGCGCATGGACACCCCGCGGCACCCACGCCGCTTGTATTTATTCTGTGCCCCAGACCCCCTGCCGGGTGGGCCGTGGTGCCCGGCTGCCCGCTCCTCCTCTGTCCCAATAAAGTGTGGGCGCTGAGCACGTGTGTGTCACTGGGGGGAGGGGGGGGGGACACAGCGGCCCTGGGTCCTCGCTGCTCCCCGGCAGCAGAGAGGCGGCCGACAGGGCCCAGGTGCCTGTCCGTGGAGGCGGGTGGGGAGGCCGGGCCTCCATGCCCGGCAGTGTCGGAGGGCTGCAGGGAGGGTCCCGCTCTGCGGGGACGAGCAATCAGCACAGCGAGGGCATGTCTGGCACTCCATGAGCAGCGCCACTGGGAGCTTGGAGCACAGGACACTTAGGGGCGACAGAACCGGGAGGGAAAAGACTCGGACGTTTTGCTGTGCCAAGTTGAGACCCAGGTCTGCGGTCCAGGTGGCGCTGGCTCAAACCGGACCCCAGAGCCGCTGGGACCGGCAGCTGCGGCCTTGGGTGGGGGGGGCTTGTTCTGGGGGCTTCTCCGACCGCTGCTCCTCTTCTCGCCATGGACTAAAGCAGTACGTGTGGGAGGTCGCTGTGACTGCGGCCTGTGACCAGTGTCTCCACGGCGGGGTCTGCCCGGCGGCCCGGGGTTTCCACGTGGCCACGCAGCGTTCATTTCCCAGGACCCCACCTGCCCCTCCGACTCCTGCCCCCAGGTGCTAGGTGTTATGGTGCGTGACCCTAACACCTGGGAAGGGTCCTAGAGCGACTCTGCCCAAGCGCCACTGGGATCTGGTGACACTTGTAGTCACGGCCCAGTGGGTCTCAGACCTCGTAGGACATCCTGAAGTAGCCCGAGCGCTGACACGAAGTTTGCGCTGCGGCATGAGCCCTCGAACCGCTGTAGTCGATGCCAGCGGCTAAGAGTTGAAGACAAACTGCTGACGCGCTTTCGTGTCCACGAGGAACAGGCCGCCTCCCAGCTCGTGGGGCCGCAGGCACGGAGCTCTTGGATCATGTTAGTTTTTTAAAGTAATTAAGTAATTAAAGTAATTAAGAGTTACAATTCTAGCACAGGTAACGTGCTTTGCTCTGTTAGTTTTAGATGCACAATATAGCGATCCCGTGATTCTGCGTGGTACTTAGTGCTCATCATGGTAAGGGGACTCTGACCCCCCATTCTGGTGGCCACCAGTGTGTCCTCTGTAATTAAGAATCTGTTTCGGCATTGTCTTCTTTTTTTTTTTTTTTCCTTCTTTTCCTTTGTTTTTTTAAATTCCATATAGGAGTGAAACCATATGGTATTTATCTTTCTCTGGCTTATTTCGCTGAGCATAGTACCATCTAGATCCATCCATGTTGCTACAGATGACAAGACGCACCCTTTGCTGTGGCTGAGTGATCGCACACGTGCACGACTCCTCAGGGGACGCCTGGGCTGCTCTCCGAGCGTGGCTCCCGGAGCTAAAACTGCGGCAATTGAGGCGAGGGGCCAGGCTGGGGCAGCGGGTGTGACTCTTGATCTTGGGGCTGTGGGTTTGGGTCTAGAAATTACTTGGAAAATATCTTAAAACCCTCCAAACCATAGGGGTGCATGTGTCTTTTCAAACAAGTGTGTTTATATTCTCTGGGTAAATACCGAGTACTGGAATTACTGGATCATATGTTAATTCAGTTTTTTAAAATGTTTATTTTGGGAGAGTGAGCAGGGGAGGGGCAGAGAGAGAGAGAGAAAGGGAGACACAGACTCTGAAGCAGGCTCCATGATTCACATAGTGTAGCGCCCGACGTGGGGCTCAAACTCACAAACCATGAGATCGTGCCCTGAGCTGAAGTCAGATGCTCGCGAGCCAAGCCCCCAGGGGGCCCGCGGTCCTCCACAGCGGCTGCACCAGATTACGTGCCCCCCCTTTTTCTCCAGTGGTTTCTTGTGTTTTATGTAACCATCCTGACGGGTGTGAAGGGAGACTCCTTGTGATTTTGGTTTGCATTTCCCTGAATGACGTGGAGCGTCTCTTCATGCGTCTGTCGGGCGGCTGTCGGTCTTCACCAGAGGAGTGTCTTTATGTCTTATGCCTACTTTTGATTTTTCTTTTTATATCGCGCTGTATAAGTTCATTATATATTTTGGATACTAACCCTTTTTTGGAGATATAATTTGCAAATGTCCCATTCAGGAGAATGTCTTAGTTTTTTTTTTAAGATTTTATTTTTTAATTATTTTTAATATTTAATGTTGAGAGAGTGAGCAAGAAGTAGGGGAGGGGCAGAAAGAGAGGATCCAAAGCAGCTCCACACTGTCAGCGCAAAGCTAGACACAGGGCTTGAACCCACAAACTGTGAGATCATGACAGGAGTGGAAGGTGAACACTCAAGTGACAGCCACCAGGCGCCCCGGAAGATTTGAAGTAACCTCGACACCCCAGGAGGGACTCAGAGCCCTGAGATCAAGAGTCACATGCTTGGGAATGTAAACTGGTGCAGCCGCTCTGGGAAACAGTGTGGAGGTTCTTATCCATAGAACTCCCCTAGGACCCAGCAATAGCACTGCTAGGGATTTACCCAAGGGATACAGAAGTGCTGACGCACAGGGCCACATGTACCCCTATGTTCGTAGCGGCACTGTCAACAATAGCCAAATCATGGAAAGAGCCGGAATGTCCATCACCTGATGAACGGATCAAGAAGATGTGGTTTATCTATACAATGGAGGACTCGATGGCAATGAGGAAGAATGAAATCTGGCCACTTGTAGCAACATGAATGGACCTGGAGGGAGTCATGCTGAGGGAAATAAGTCAGGCGGAGAAGGACAGATACCATATGTTTGCACTCATAGGTCTAACAGGAGAACAGGAGAAACCTAATGGAGGTCCAGGGGGAGGGAAAGAGAGGGGGAGAGAGAGGGACGCAAAACTTGAGAGACTATTGAATACTGAAAACGAACCGAGGGCTGAAGGGGAAGGGGCAGGGGGGAAAAGTGGTGGTGATGGTGGGGAAGAGCACTGGGTGTTGTATGGAAACCAAATTGACAATAAACTACGTAAAAAAAATTAAAAAAAGAGTCACATGCTCTCCCGATGGGGCCAACCAGGAGTCCCAGTTTTCCTGTTTCCTTTGATATGCAGAAGATTTTAATTTTGATGTAGTCTTAATAGTTTATTTTTGCTTTTGTTTCCCTTGCTTCAGGAGACATTGCTATGGCCAATGTCAGAGAAATTACTGCCTGTTCTCTCTTCTAAGATTTTTATGGTTTTAGGTCTCACATTTAGGTCCTTAATCCATTTTGAGTTTATTTTTGTGTAGAGTGGAAGAAAGTGGTCTAGTTTCATTCTTTTGCATGTGGCTATCCAGTTTTCCCAACATCTTTGTTAAAGAGGCTTTTTTGTTTTAAACTGAGAAAGAGAGAGAGAAAGAAAGAAAGGGAGAGAGCACAAACAAGGAAGGGGTAGAGAGAGAGGGCGAGAGAGGAAATCTCAAGCAGGTCCCCCAAGGTCAGTACAGAACCTGATGCGGGGCTCAAACTCACAGTGAGATCATGACCTGAGTGGAAATCAAAGCTGGACACTTAAATGACTGAGCCACCCAAGGCTGTCTGTTTTTCCATTGTGTGTGTGTGTGTGTGTGTGTGTGTGTGTGTGTGTATATATGTATATATATTTTAAATATTTGAGAGACAGTGTGAGCAGGGGAGGGTCAGAGAGAGGGGGAGACACAGAACCGGAAGCAGGCTCCAGGCTCCGAGCCAGCTGTCAGCACAGAGCCCGATGCGGGGCTCGCACCCACAATCCGTGAGATCCTGACCTGAGCCGAGGCCGGACGCTTAACCGACTGAGCCACCCAGGCGCCCCTCCATTGTATATTCTTGCTTCCGTTGCAAGATTCCGTTGGAGATTAATCGATCACGTGATGGCAGGTTTATTTCTGGGCTATCTGTGTCTGTTTTGGCCTGGGCACCATATTGGTTTTACTACAGCTTTGTAGCAGAGCGTGAGGTCTGGAATTGTGACGCCTCCAGTTTTGCTTTTCTTTCTCAAGGTTGCTTGGGCTCTTCGGAGACTTCTGTGGTTACAGGCACGTTTTAGGAAGATTTTAGTTTCGTGAAAAGTGCTGGTGGTATTTTGATATGGCTTGCATTATGCCCGTAGACCGCCTGGAGCAGAGACATTTTAGCGATATTGAGTCTTCCTGTCCGTGAGCACGGGGCACCCTTGCATTTGTCTGTATTGTCTGCAATTCCTTTCACCATTGTTTTATAGTTTTCAGAGTACAAGTCTTTCACCTCCTTGGTTAAGTTTATTCCTTTTTTTGGGTGCAGTTGTAGAGGGGATTTTTGGGGGACATTATTAATTTCTCTTCTGCTTCATTATTAGTGTGTAGAAATGCAGTGGGTTTCTGCACATGGATTTTGTATCCTGCAACCTTACCAAAGTCTTTTGTCAGCTCTAATAGTTTTGGTGGTCTTTCTGTACACAGCATAATGTCCTCTGCGACTGGCGTCACTGTTTTCTTACCCACGTGGAGGCCCTGATTGCTGTTCCCTGTCTGGCCGCCGTGGTGAGGACTCCCGGTGCTGTGCTGAATGAAGGCGGTGAAGAGTGGACCCCGTGTCCTGCCCCTGACCTTGGGGAAAGACCCTCCCTTCTCACCAAGGGTGATGCCAACTGGGGGTTCCCCATAGTGCGTTCCCTCCAGACCGACGTTGTGGAGAGCTTCTGTCACGGATGGATGTTGTGCTTTGTCAGATGCTTTTTCTGCATCTATGGAAATTATCACGTGCTTCTCACAATTTCTCGGATTGATGTACTGTGCCACGTTGATTGATCCCCCCTGCATCCTGGGAACGCAGCCCACGGTCCTGATGCTTCTGAGCAACCACCGCAGCGGCGACCTGTGTCTCGCCAGGCGTCCCCATTTCTGGCAGGAGTGGATTTATCTTCCTTCGCAGGGCCACACCTGGCTGTTTCGGACGCTTTTCTATTTGGCGATGAAGACTGTGGACTTGCAAGCCCAGCCAGCACTGGGTGATCTCTGGCAGCTGCTGAGACTCTGTCACTGTCACGCCTCCGGAGTGGGAACGGGGACCAGAGAGGGCCGCCACCAGGGTCGTCTGGCTGGCTGGCTGCTGGGCAGGTTATCGTCATCAACCTCTCTGTGGCCTCATTTCCTCACCTGAAACGGGCTTTGGTACCTACCTAAAAGGGCTGTTGTGAAGGCGAATAAATGGATATGTGTAAACTGCTTCAGGCGGAAACGGTCTGAAGTTACTGTTGCCAACCTTGGAGGCTGTGAATGAGAACCGAGTGAGGTGGTGCGTGCACGTGTGCACGTGTGCACAGGATGGAAGGGGAGGCGGTTACTGCGGATTGGCTAGGCTGGGCTCCGACCGCAAAGATCCCAACGTTGAGGCAATGGCTGCGCTGGGGAGGGCGCCCCTGGGGGGCCCGGGACGCTGCTGCTGTGGGTTGGAAAAGACCTCTTTGGAAACAGGGTGAAGAAGATCCTGGAAGACAAGTGAGGACAGGAAAGAGGGAAAAAGAGCAGGCTCACCAGTCTCTTGTTAGGAAAAGTTTTTTCCATTTAATACTAGACTTTCAAGGATTGAGATGCAAGCTTTTTATGCAATTACATCCAATGTTAAAATTGGTAATACATAATTTACAAAGATTAACATCAAAACAATCATCTATTTAGATATGCTTTTGTAAAAAGGAAACAGATTAGCAGCATTTATCTTTTCCGCGACCACGCGGCCTACAGACATGCACACTAACTCTGGACCTACTCGCAGTGACGTAGTGCGCCGCCCCGCATTCCAAACACCAAACCCGCCTGGCGGCTGGGGGCTTTTCTAGTTCATTATAAAATAACCGAGAAATAAAAAAAGGCATTAATTTCTACACCAGTAAGAAAAAACAAGTTTTTGCACTTACCTAACGTTTGATTGTCTAAAAAACATTTCAGTTTTTAGTCTTTCAACAAAAGAAAGATAAAATGACAGAGCGTAGTGTCTTTTGCTTCTGTTCTCACGTTTTACAAAGTTTTTTTCTTTTTTCGTTTTTTAAAATTTTAGTGTTTAACACTTATTCAAGGAAATATTGAATTTTAATCTCTTTCTTGTCATTTTCCTGCTTCTGACTAAAAGGAGACCCCCCAAAGTGCCCGTGTCCCACCCCCTCCCACCAGCTCCCTGCAAGGAAAACCCGCCAGAGAAACCGCGGCCGGGGCCTTGCCGTGCCCCGCCCACGCGAGCGCCTCGCACCCAGGTCTTGTGGGGACGTACAGTGCTTCTCTACAGTAAGAAAATACTCCAAACTATTTTCTTAATTCTCTTTTTTCTTTAATAAAATATTCTTTTTCTCTGCTCAAGGGGATCTTTGGCTTCCCCTGTCTCTTTTGTTTTTTTTTTTTTGTTTTTTTTTTGTTTTTTCCCTCAAGAGTGACACAGAAAGGAGAAAAGGAAAAACAAGATTGAATGGAATGGAAGGTGTCAATGTGTCTACCTAAGCAAGTCAGGGCGTCGTCTTCGGGGGTGCAGCGAGGGCGTTGGTCCGGGACGGGTTCCTACTGTATTGCTTCCTGGCCACGCGCAGAGATGTACACACGTACACACATACCTACACACATACCTACATACACACGTACACACATACCTACATACATACCTACATACATACCTACACACATACCTACATACATACCTACACACATACCTACATACATACCTACATACATACCTACATACCTACATACCTACATACACACACATACCTACATACATACCTACACACATACCTACACACATACCTACATACATACCTACATACCTACATACCTACATACACACACATACCTACATACATACCTACCTACATACACACACACATACATACATACACACACCTACACACACACACACACACACACACACACACACACCTACACACACACACACACACAACTTGGCACGTTTAAAACCCGTCTTTTCTCTTATAAGAGCATCTAGAACGTATATGCATATGTATGTCTGAGAAGACAACAGAGCAAAGCTTTTTAAATTTCATTTTTAAAGAGACAGTATCGTCTGGGAAGTTCTGGCCCGAAGGGTGGGAAGGAGGCGGCCCGGCCTGTCCCCCGCTGCTGTCGTGGGGGGCGGAGGGCCCGGACCAAGAGCACGGTCTGAGAGGCGGACACTGCAAACTATACAATGAAGAGAACACGAGTAGTGTTTTCCGTCGGTGACGCACACTCACGACACACACTCTGCTGGGCGCACGCGGGTCCACGGTCTGTGTGGCGACTCGGGGGGTGCCTTCGGGCCCACGTGCACGGAGGCTGTCCGAGGCTTTCCGGAGACGGATGTCCGTTGGCGGCGCAGCACGGGCGAGGTGCTGGCGGGGGCCGGGCCTTCTCGTTAGAAACACAGGCTGGGCAGGTTATGAAGGTTGAAACAAAAGTCACAATGAGTTCTGGGCCCTGCTGACCCCATGGGGGCCTTCCCTAGTCCGTGATTACATTCTGGGGGGTGGGAGGGGAAAGGGGTGCAGATACAAGTGCTTGTCAATTTGCGTTTTACTTTGACCTGATTGGACGAGGAGAGAGACTTTCCCAGTCGAGGGTCCCTCTGGAAAGAGGCCCCAGCGGCTGTCCCTGCCGGAGGCCTAGGGCAGGTCTAGGGCAGCTCGTGGAGCCCCCAGAGAGCAGATGCCCCCGGGCGGGTGGGGACCCCCTCCCACCACGATGAGTTACACCTGGGGACAGGAAGCAGCTTCGAGGCAGGGCCTGTGGGGTCAGAGGATGACACAGAGCGACCCAAGGTGGGGGAGGGGCTAGTGCTATCAAAGTACCAGAACTCTGGCCCCCAGTGTGCGTGGCCCTCCTTCCGACACGGACCCTCAGGGCGAAGCAGCGGGGAGGAAACCGAGTTGAACGGAACCGTGTACACAGGCGCCTTCCTCTTCCCCTCCACCAGCTCCAGGGTTAAGTACCTAATGCCAGCGACATGGCCCCTTCCCACCCCCGTCTGCACTCGAACTAGAGGCTAACTAGAGGTTAGCCCCGCTGATGGCGGACGCCTGGCCTTCTCCTCTGAGGCTCACTTCCGGAAGCTGCCGTCCGGGATGAACAAAGTGCGTCTCCGGAGCTTCCTGCCGGAACCCTCCTCCAGCAGGTAGGTCACGTCGATGGCTGAAAACAACGGAGCCGCTCAGTGAGTCCTGCGTCCCCGCTCCCAGCCCATGGGCGCCCTGGGCCTTGCTCGGGGGGACCCTCTCTGCACCCGCAGGCCTGTTCCCGACACGTAACTGGACTCGGGCAAGTAACCAAAAGCTGTTCTCTTTCATTTCCTTCTGCACGGATTCCCCCTTTCTCTTAAACCCTGAACGTAAGCTTGATTCTTACCATTTTTTCCAGGGATTTTTTCCAGGAGATTGAGCAGGATGTGGTTGAGCCGCTCCCGCTGGCTGTGCCGACGCCCCTCAGGGGTGCGGGTGGGCTGGGGCTCCGGACCCCCCTCCTCCGTCTTCGCACCTTCGCTCGCATCGGCGGTGGCCCCCTCCCGCTCTGGCTCCTCTGGGCCTGGCATGTCCTCAGCGGCTTGCTCCTGGCTGGCCAGGACCTCCTCGATCAAGGGCAGAGCGTCGTCCTCCTGGCCCAAGTCTTTTAGGGGCGGCTTCGGGCGCTCAGACTTCCAGGAGGACCTGGGAGGCAGAGGTGGGAATTCAGACTAAGGCCGAGCAGGGCACGGCGGGGGTAGGGCGGGGGGGCACCTCAGGTTGGCTTGCAACCCTGAGTCTCGCTCTTGGAGTCTTGGCTCCGGTTGTCACTTTAGTATTATTTGCACAAATCACTACCTTCCCCTGAAATCTATCTCCTAATTATAAAGTATAATTTCCTTCTCTCAGGAACCCAAGGAGTCACAAATGGCACCAGAGCCGGTGTAGCCGCTGAGCCAGTTCTGAGTGCGCCGTGAGCACCGAGGCCTGGCACAGCCCTGTGAGGCCCACAGTCCGGCTCCGGTAAGGCCTTGTGCGGGGCCTTTCCTGCCCGGGACTCCCCCTCCTGTGGTCTAGGCCTTCCCCGCGTGGGAAGCCATATCACTGCAGACGGACGGTGGGCCACCGTTCAGCAGGCAAGGAGACCGAAGGACAGCCTTCGGTGCTGTTCTCCGAGGACAAGCCCGTGCACAAAGGCAGCGTGAGTCAGAGCCTCAAGCTCAGGATGCTCAGGGGACACCCGGCACTTGCGGTGACTTGACTGAGGCCCCAGGAACTGGAACGCCTTGGGGCAACGAGAAGAGCTCCGGAGATCTTGAAAAGGAGACTTTGCTGACTCCACCTAGAGTCTATTCCAACCTTCTCCTTCTCTGTTCCTCGTGAGCCTCCCGGACTGCAGCTCCCTGTCACCAGGTGTCCACGTGACTGCTGGCCCTCCACTGGGCCACCTGTCAGAGGGCCCCCGTCCTGGGAGGGGGCCGAGCGGGCGGGCGGCTGGCCCCGTCCAGGCTCCTCACACCCCCCCCCGGGGCTCACCGTCCTCCGTTCCTCTTGTAGTTGTCCGGGACGTAATGCGGCTGCAAAGAAAGGGAGGCGGTAAGTGTGCTGCAGGGGTGGGCGAAGCGGGCCCGACAGCTGGGCTGACTCAGGACCGGGAGCAGGAGGAGGGAGCTGAAGAAACAGGAAGAGAACCGGGCCAAGCCCTCACTGGCTGAGTTCAGCACTCCGCAGTCCGCGGGCCTCGGGGGTTCTGGTGCCTCGTGAGCCGGCGGTGGCAGCACGGGGACGCACTCCCAGTCCTGCCGGCCCCACCCCCACATTTAAGCTGGGGCTTCAAAGCTACACTGGGAGCTGCTGCCCGAGCAAGACAGAAGTCTAGAAGAGAGGCAAGGCTTGGCGGCAGTAGGAGACATAACACTGTTTGAAGATTGCCACAAACAACAACAGAAAAGTAGGGACACAGAACTGCTTCCTGGCTGACGGTTTCTAGCCATGCTCGGAGGACGCCGTGGTTTTGGACAAGCCCACAGAAAGCAGGCTCGAGGGTGAGCTGCTCGCGGACGACCGGCGCCTCCGTGGGAAGACAGCAGGTTCACGGCCATGAACGACGGCCCGGGGGAAAGGCAGATGAAAACGTCAGCGCGGGCATTTTCTGGGCGGGGGGGATAGTAGAAGGCGTTTTCTTCTTAACGCTTCTATAGTTTTCACATTTTATACAATGATGGTATCTTACGTTTTAAATGCAAAAATTTACAAGGAAAAAGCACTGAAGTATTTTCACCGACGTTTCCTCAGAGTTCTTGCTAATTCTACTTGCTTCGTAAAATTACAGATATGAAAAACACAACAAAAGCTACAATGGGGGCTCAAGGGCCAAGATCGTGAAGGTGTGAGGAAAACAAAAGAGGAAGACCTGACTATCACACGGACACCAACAACTTCCCGAGGGTAAGCCCAGGGCCGGAAGCGCGGAGGGAAGGAGACTCACGGAGAAGTCTCTCTTGGGGGCGAGCTTCCTGGGGAAGTGGTCGAAGGCGTAGGGCTTGGTGCAGACGGGGTAGCGGTTTCGGTGGATCTTGTAGAACAGGTGTGCAGACTTGTCCAGCCGGTAGTCACAGATGTACACGTCCTGCTCCTTCACCCCCTTGGGTCTCCCTAGGAGTTCAGACGCCGCTAGAGGCCCCGCCTGTCCTCCCTTCCCCCTCCCCGCGCCGCCCTGGGCTCCCCTCGCCATGGGGCCATGGCGAGGGCGGCGGGACCGTGAAGGGGAACACAGGGTGGTGAGTCTGGGGCATCTGGTGACTGGAGGGGGAGGGTCCTCGATGGAAAAGGAGATGGGTGTGCATATGTGTGTGTGCGCGTGCGCATGTGTGTGAGCGTGCGGGCGTGTCATGGGGGAAGGAGCCGAGGCGGCCGCGCCGCTGACAGGGCCAGGTGAGCGTGCGAGTGATTTCACTCCATCCTCACGTGCACTGCGACTTCCCAGAGGTCACGTGACCGCCACAGGGCACACATGTGAAAAGTGGCGGGGCTGGGATTTGAAAATGGACCCTGTGACTCCACAGCCTCCACTGTTGGCCACGAAGCTTATAAAAGTGTTGTGCTGGGGGGGGCGGGGCGCCTCGGCTGAGCGTCAGCTTCGGCTCAGGGCATGATCTCGCGATTCGTGGGTTCAAGCCCCGCATCAGGCTCTGTGCTGACAGCTCAGAGCCTGGAGCCTGTCTTCGAATCCCGTGTCTCCCTCTCTCTCTACCCCTCCCCCGCTTATGCTGTCTCTCTCTCTCTCTCTCTCTCTCTCTCTCTCTCTCTCTCTCTCTCTCTCTCAAAAATAAAAACTTAAAAAAAAATTAGGAAAGAAACGCTAACTAAATAAAAAGGAGTCGGGGTGCTGGAGAAGGAACAGCTCCTGAGTACCGAGCACTGGGCGAGAGACAGCACGCCGTCCCGTCGGGCCCTCCAAAGCCTCCCAGCCGGGCCCCTCCCTCTCACGGAGGGCAAGACCGACGAGGGCCGGCCGGGCGCCTCACCCTTGCAGTACGTGTAGAGGTCCAGCACGCAGCACGTCCCCACCACGGCCTCCAGCGGGATGATCTCGTACAGCGGCACCCGGAACAGCTCGTTGTGGTAGAAGCGGCGGGAGGGGGCGTGGTGGGTCTCATGGGGCCGGAAGTAGTGGTGGCCGAAGGCGAACCTTTCCTCCCTGGGCGAGAGAGAGGCGCGGGGTTAGCCGGCCGGCAGGGCCCCGGTGAGGACCCGCTCTCTGCGGGACGGAGCAGGCACCCGACACCTACTTCTCGTTCTTCCACAGCTTCTCGATGCGGAAGATGTCGAGCTTGTCCCGGTTGATGTGCGACAGCAGGCGGTAGGACTGGCGGACCGGGTGGCCGTCAGGGGTGCGCCGGCTGTCCCGCATCAAGTACACGCAGTCGCCTGGAACGCACGGGGGACGTTAGACGGCGCGTGCCCCCAGGCCCCGCCTGGGTCGGCTCGGAGGGACTCGGGACCGGAAGCAGCGGGCCCGAGGGCAGGGCGGCAGTCCTGCTCGAGGACCGTCGTGCGGGACTGGGAGGGCGCTGCGGGGGAGGCCTTCGTCTCCTGGGGCCTCCCTGTGTTCCCCAAGTCCTATGACTAGCCTCGTGACAGCCTCTCCAAGTTCACCGTACGTGGTGGGGGGAAAGGCAGAAAGCGGAAGGACTGAAGGAAATAAGACCTGAGCTGTGGACCCTTGAGACAAGACGGTTTAAACCGCACGGGGCGGACTTCTGGGCCGAGTTTGTTCTGACGAACGTGGGACGGGACTCCAGAAACCCTCCTCATGACTCGCCGAACGCTTCCTTCCTCCAGCTTACTTTATCGTAAGCACGGAGTACATAAGTACATGTAACATACAAAACACGTTAACGGGCTATGTTATCTTGAAGGAAGGCTCTGGTAAACAGAAGGTGATTAGTAAAGTTTTGGGGGAGCCGAAAGTTATATGCAGATTTCTCAGGGGCGCCTGGCCGCCTCAGTTGGTTAACCGTCCGACTCTTGATATTGGCTCAGGTCACGGTCTCGTGGTTCGTGGGTTTGAGCCCCGAGTCGGGCTCTGTGCTGGGTGTGGAGCCTGCCTGGGTTCTCTCTCGGCCCCTCCCCAGCTTGTGCCCTCTCTCACTCTCACAGCCAGTCCCACGCGCAGCGCGTGCGCACGCACCTTGACGAAGCAACAAGTCGTCTCGGAGCAAACAGATGAAGTAGACGCAGCCGGGCTGGGCGTAGTGGGGCCGAGGGATCATGGGCACCTCCTGGCGAGGACGGAAACCCAACGGGTCAGGGCTGCGACTGCTGCCTCCCGCCCGCTGACCTCCATTCCAGAGGAAAAGGGACTCTGACCTAGAAGTCCCGCCAGCGCACGACTTCCTGTTTGTCACCTCCACACAACACAGAGCTAGACGAAGACGAAGGCCCCGGGGCTGAGCTGGGAGAGCGGCGGCGGAGGCCCAAACAGACAGGCCGTGCGACCCCGACTGATCGCACGGAGCACAGCTTGTGACAGCGTGTGACGGGGACGCAGGGAGGCTGCTGGCGTTTAGAGCCCACGGGCCAGGGAAGCCAGACATCCCGGACCGCGTCCCCTGCATGCGAGCAGGAAGCGCCCGGTCTAAACGACAATGCCGCCATGAAAAGGCTCTGCCTGCGACACTTCCCGTCACAGGGCAGCCCTGCCCAGGGTGGCGCACGCGCACCCGAGGAACCAAGACAACACCCATCCGCTGACCTGGGTGGGTCACTCGACCTGCCACCTCCTCTGGCACGTGGACCTAAGCGTAGCCCTTGTGGACTCGGAGTCCATGCGCTTTTCACGTAAACACTACTTGACCCGAGTGGTGTGCAGAGTACCGAGTCCTGGCCTTCACAAGTACTTCTTTCAGAGGGCGCGGACCCTGCTCATGGAGCACCGCTCCTTCTGCAGGTTCCTAAGGGTTTTATTTCCCCTTCGACCACACACTTGAGTAAGGAAAGGGCGGAACTGTTACCCTCAGTGTAAACTCGAAGACACTGAGGCCCAGAGAGGTGGGTCTGGGTGACTTATCAAATCAGAAGGGGGATGGGCGCTAACTCCGCTCCCCCCCCAGACCGTCCCCAGAGGGCAGCTTACTCTGTCCACAGGCCTTGGGTCACACTGCTCACAGAGGTAGTGCTCCACGTCCGAGTTCACCCCCATACAGTCACAGTGCTGCCACACCTGTGGGGACAGAGTGCGGTTGGGAAGGGGGGGATAACAAAACGAAACAGCGGGACAGGGCGGAGGCAAACAGGAACTAAGGGAGGAGGGTCCGTGTGAACGTGCGCTGGCCCCGGACGCACACACAGGGCAGACAAAAGGACAGAGAGCAGAGGCGACAGAGAAGCAAGCCGCTCACTGAGTATGAGCAACGCACAGCCGTCACCCGGCTGCTGCAGTGGCCTGGCCACACGTTTCTTTTTCTTTATTGAAGTGTGAAATTTATCTTTGAGAGAGTGAGAAAGAGAAAGATTCGGGAAGAGAGCGAGAGCGAGAGCCCCGCACGGGCTCCACATTGTCAGCGCAGAGCCCGATGCGGGGCTCCATCCCACCGACTGTGAGATCATGAATTGAGCCGAAGTCAAGAGCCGGCCGCCTAGCGGATGGAGCACCCTGGCCCTGCACAGTGCTTCTCTGTGCTGCTGCCTAATTCTGGCCTCCCGACCACCCTGTGTGGCCCCTTTCCTGCCCTGGGAGGTGGTGGGTTCAGAGCTGCCTCCGTCCGGAGCCCCGCCCTTGCGCTGCAGCCACGTCTGGGCTGGGTCCCGCCTCCCTGAGACCGTGCAGGGGGATGGTGAGGCGGGGAAGCCGGCAGGACAGAGACAGGAGAAAGGCAGGCAGGCCGGGAGCGGGGGGGGCTCACCATGCACTTGTCGCACTGGATCATGAGCCCCTCGTCCGTGTGCAGGCCGCACACGCAGCGGATGACGTCATCGTCCTTCTCGTGCGCGCTCTCCTTCTCGGAGACGGAGGCCTCGCTGCCGTCAGCCTCGCTCGCCGACTCGCCCACAATCTCATCGATCTGGGCCGCCGCCTCGTGCCGGGCGTTGTAGTAGGCCTTCCGCAGGCGGCAGACATCCTTCCCGACAGGGGACTTCCGGCCGTAGTACTTCTGAAGACAGCGGAGGGGAGAGAGAGACACGGGCGGGCTCCTGTCGTCAGCCGGCGTCCAGCAGGGGCGGGCGGTGGGGCCCACAGCAGCGCACAGCTCAGTCCACACCCACCCACAGAGGTGGCAAGCCCCACCCCCCCCATTCCGGCTAACAGATTTCCAATACCATCGCATATCAACTAGCAGGAATGAAAACCGGGTTCCCATTTGCTCTGCTGCTGCCCCCCCGCGGTCACGGCAAACACAGGGAGCAGGGAGCGGCCCCGGGGTGTGGGCAGTGGGCAGGGCGCGCAGAATACCTCGGCGTTCCGGAAGACCTTGAGCATGTCACCGTCGAAAGCCTCCACGGTCTTGTAGTGGCCGGTGAGGATGCGTCTCTCCACGGTGGCCAGGTCCAGAGGGTCGGGGATCTTCTCGTAGTAATCCGCGTTCCTGCAGCACAGACGGGCGTCAGCCATGCGCTCGGCACCCGGCTGGCACTCAGGATGCCAGAGTTTGTGAACTTACTTTTTCTTCGGGGGCAGGTTCAGAAGGGGGGCTGCCAGAGCTTGTCGGGAAGAATCTGCAAGGGAAGGCAAGGGTTTAGGCTGACAGGACTCAAGAGGGGCAGGTACTAACGCCTCCTGAAAACACAGAATCCCCACAATTAAAAGTGAAGGGGAAAAACATCGAAGTTTTTTCTTGAGGGCGGCCATGAAATGTGCAAGGACTTTCCGGGACCGTGGGCACCGAGGCAGGGACGGTCCCCTCAGGATCTCCTGGACCACGAAAGAGGAGGCAGATGTGCCCGAGAGCAGGCCTCTGGGAGCCAGTGAGGCGAGCAGCGGTCTGTGCGGGGCGGGCTGGGGAAACGGTCCCGGCCGGCCAGGCTGCTCACCACGCGTCCCTGACGTTCGGAACGTCTCACCCAAAAATACTTTCCTAGTTCTTGTCGGTGGCCCTCGGTTACTATTACTCTGCTTGTGTGGATGCAGTTAAATTCTGGACAGTGACTCGTTTAGTGTGAACATTTCCTGGAATCCGTTTCCTTATAACAGTTACTCTGTATCATGAGAACGGAATTCGGCCTGTGGTGCGCTGCCCACCTTCCCTCCTCTCTTTCTCCAGGTTGTTGTGGAAGAAGGGCTGACCCGGAGAGTGGGGCAGGTTTTAGGGGTGCAACACGTGGTCCGAGAGCTCGATTCGCCCCCCGCGCACCGCGGCCACTGCTATCCCGGTCTTCACCCCCCGGACTGTGAGTCTGTGCCTCCTCATGCCCTTTGCCAGTGTCACCCATCTCCACCCCTCCTCCAACAACCTCCAGACTGTTCTCTGGATTGAAGGATCTGCTCGTTTTCCCTTCTAGATTCTACACACAAGTGAAATCTCTGTCTGACTTATTTCAGTAAACATAATGTCCTGTAGTCTACGTTGTCACAAACGGCAAGGTCTCCTTTGCTTTTTAATGGCCAAGTAACATTGCACCGAATGCATTTATTATGTCGTCTTTACCCCCTCAGCATGGACGGACGCTTGGGCTGCCCCCACAGCCTGGCCATTCTAAATAATGCCACAAAAAGCACAGGGGTGCATCTATCTTTTTTGGTTAGTATTTTTGTTTGGAGTAAATACCCATTAGTGTGATTACTGGGTCCTGTGGCATTTCTAGTTGATTTTTTATTTCTTGTATTTCTGTTTTTGAAAGTTTTGAGGAATTTTCATTCACCGCGTTTCTTTCCAGCAACTACTAAAGAGAAAAAGCCTGTTGTCTCTTGCCAGAAGGTAGGGGTGCAGACGTACTTACTGGCTGCGGGCTCATGTCCCTTCAGGCAGGGTTGGCGGGCAACGGGGTGAGACTTCTTGGGGACGGAGAGAGAGCAGTAGTACAGAACTCTAAATCTTAGGACAGGTCGGCCCCCCTTCCCCTCTCTCCGCAGGTTAACAAAACTGAGGAGCCACTAAAACATGGAGCTAAGCAGTGGACTGAGGAACGAGAGGGAAAACTAGGTTCCTCAGAATCTAGGGAGAGGGACGGAGAAACCGGCCCAAACTGATAGCAAAAAGCTGCAAGTACTTGTTAAAAATCTCTCCTTTTACTTTTTTTTTGAGAGAGAGTGCTCACAAGAGTGGGGGCAGCGTGCGGGGAGAGGGAGAGAGAGCATCCCAAGCAGGCTCTACGTCCAGCCCAGGCCCGATGAGGGGTTCGACCTCTCGACTGGAAGAGTGTGCCCTGAGCCAAGATCCGGTCAGCCGCTTGACCAAACGAGCCACCCAGGTATCCCCAAAATCCTTCACTCTAAACATCTCCAGATCCCCTGGTCAGAAAAAGCCATGACGGCCACCAAACCAGCCCCCCAAACGAAAACCTCTCTCTCCCCACTGTTGCCCCCAACACGTACTCAATAGAGGCCCTGAGGGAGGAGCGGCCTGATAAAAGTGTTCTCGTGAAAAAGCTTTTAAAGTAATCTTCTTGCAACTTTAGGTTCTTTTCCTTAATGCAGGGGCCAGGGCCTGTGAACTCCCCAAAATACATGCAAAGTTATACATTTTTCTGGGGAAACAGTCCACAGCTTTTACTAGATTCTCAAAGGTCTTTTGGTTGCAACCCAATCAGCTCCAGGGGCGCCCAGCGGGCGCGGCTGGCGGGGCTGCAGCTCTTGATCGGAGGGCTGTGAGTTCAAGCCCCACGTTGAGTGCAGAGATTACTTAAAAAAACCCAAAAAACAAAAACTGAAGTTGTATGTTCACAACACCGTTTCCTTGAACTGCAAATCCCCTGCCGGGGACATCTGGGCCCGAGACCGGCTCCTTCCATCCTGCAGCAGAGACGTGTGGTCTCGGACGCAGGATGTAACTGCGGCGGAGCCCAGTAAGTACCAAGGACTGACAGGAGCGATCAAGGCATGAGACCCAGTCAGCACCCGCCCAAGACGAGCGCCAGTCCTGTCGACTCTACAGGCTGAGCAGCAAGAGGGAAGTAACTTCCCGAACCGCTAGCCCCGAACACCCGTCGTTCTCGAACCTGGGGGTCTGGGGTGAGGGTAAGTGACAGGCTTTGTCCAGGAAGCAGAGGAGGAAGCCTTCGGGTGGGCGTGGTCACCTTTGTAGGAGACGATGCCGTCGCAGATCTCCTTGAAGATCTGGGCCAGGCGGGCCGCCCGCGCCACCTCCACGTTCTCCTCAGCTGCCGCCAGCCGCCGCGTCCGGACAGACCGCGCTGTCTGCAGGGCGGAGAACTGGGTCATGAAGACATCTGCAAGGGTCAAGTGAAAATCAGTGCCCCCACGGAGTCTTGCCATTTGCGCTACTGTCCTTGAAGTGCTCAGGCAGACCAGGCATCACGAGGTTCTCTTTCCCCCCCTTAATGAACGTCAGAAAACGGGGCCAGCCGTGCACAGAGCAGTGGCTGCCCTGCTTCCCAGCTGTGGGACTGCGGGCAAGTTACATATACTCTCTGTGTCCCGGCTTCGTGACGGCACCATGGGAAAGCTGTGCCGACGGAATGAGAGAACGCTCTGGACGTGTTTAGCTCAAGGACTGACCCGTCATAAAGACTCACGAAGTAACTGCTATTATCAGACGCTCTGACCTAAGTGGGACCTAAATTCAGAAAACTGATGGCAATCAAATTATTGACAGGACTGAAGGCAAATTTCTAAATCTGTCTCGTTCCCACACACACCACGAGTAACGTGTCTGCTTCGTGAGGGACAGAAGGCAAGACCCGGAACAGCATGAGTCACCGAACCCTGTTTCTTGTTAGGAAGGCTGTTTTCAGTGTGATCGGGACCACAGAGCTGAACTCAGGAGCCGTTAGGTTGTTTGCTCAAGAGACGGAAAGGCGTCTCGAGGTCTGTGTGTAGAGGCGCGTCTGAACGTGGGGAGAGTCTTCAAACCCACGCTGCTATCACTGCTGCCCAGTTTGGTGTCCCTGTGCGCCATCGGAGGTAACCCTCCAGGCGGGCAGGGTGACAGAGGACCCCCTCCCGTCATGCGTTTGCAAAGGCACAGGCTACAGGGGGGCTGGGCGGCAGGTGAGGGGCCTTCTTCCCCGTCCCCAGAGCACAGACCAGCGAGTCAAGAGCGGAGAGCGACGGGGGAGGGCGCTGTGCCGACACGCGGGGCTCGGAGCGGTTCGGGCCCGGGCTGCAGGCAGGCTCCGGACAGTGGCCGCGGTGAGGCCCCCGCCCCGGGACAGGAGGGCCCGCCCTGGCCCTCACCTGACTTGATGTTCCCGTCGTCTCGGCACACGCCGCCCCAGCGGGCGCACAGCGACGCGGAGTGCATGCTGTCACTGCTGGGCTTCGCCTCGTCCTGCTTCCGCCGGATCTTCTCCCAGTTTCGGACCAAGAACACATGATGCTTTAACACAAAATTCCTGTAAGGGAGGAAGGAAGGAAGGAAGTTCCTTTATTCATTAATTTAATAAGTGTTTATTACACATCTACTCTATATAAACCATTGTTAAGATGATATAAGTAATTATCAGTTAATTCAGCTATTAAAAAATAATTATATATGGGGAACCATAATTCAGTTTTGCATCTTAGTTTTTTCCCATATAAAACATTCACATACACGAAAATACATAAATTTTTAAAGTAGGTTTCATGCCCAGTGCATAGCCCAACACGGGGTTTGAACTCATGACATAGAGGGAGATCAAGACCCAAGCTGAGATCAAGACCGACTGAACCACCCAGGTGCCCCCAAACAGTCCCCTACAGTATTTATAAGTATCTGGCAAATACCACTGAAAAGCTGCAAAACTTCTGGAAATGGCACAGCCTGACCAGAAGGCAGAGATTTACAGAGAACATGTACAAACTCTAAAGGAAGTCGCCAAAACAAAGCCGGGGCTCAGGACCAGCGGGGAACGGCGGGCGTGCACAGCAGACCGTATTCGGGGCAGCGCCTGGGCGCCGACCTCAAGGGTGAGAGGAGCCAGGCGCCCCTTGGAGCGCGCTGCACGCTGCTGAGGCCCGGGTCCCACCTCTGAGGGTGGCGGTTTAGGCACTCTGAGTGAGGTGGGGCCCGGGCAGCAGGAGGTTTTAAAAGCTCCCAGAGCAGAAAACCACCGGACTGGATCATTTCTGTTTTGCTGAGGTTTAAAATTTCTATGACTCCACATGATACAGGATGAAAGGGGTTAAAATCATAGTGAAGTTGCAAGCAAGGATGAACTTTCTAAGATACTGGAGTGTCCGGTCACCGAAGAGGCAGAATATGCAGAACCTGGGACGGACACACATCATTCCTTCTGCCATGGACAAATCTTACCTGAATGCAGGAGGAGCGGAAATGACACTAAAGATCCTTTCACTGCTCTATTAATGTACCAACAGGCAGGGAACCTTGACCTCTTCTGTGCATGGGTCCCTTGGGCAAGCTGGCAAAGCCCATGTAATCCTTCTCTGAACAAAGTTTTAAAGTATTTAAAAAGCTTTAAATTAATAAAAAGCTTTTACTTTGTAAAACACAAGATTAAAAGGAAACCAAATACACTGAAATTCAGTTTTCAGAATATTAACCCCGTCTGGAATGGTGATAGGCCTCCCGCACACAGGAAGTGAACCTCCCGCACACAAGAAGTGATTCGACCGTGCAGCGGTCTCATCACTTTCTAACCAGACAAGCAAATCTCAAAGGGCAAGCAAGCCTCCTCACCTCTCTCTGTTAGACATCGGCTTCATGTGTAACTGGGGGGCCAGCCTGGTGGGCGTGTTGATGTTTTCACTGGGCTCCTCGGAGAGGTGGCCTCTCTGCAAAACGCACGGACCCGGCGCAGGAGACGGCGCGGTGAGAGTGCGGCTCGCAGCCCGCCAGGGCCCGTTCACAGGCCGGCCCTCCGCGCCCCTCACGGCCCGAGCAGCCGCCCCCGAGCTGGTTCGGGGAAGGCCGGAGGTCACCACTCACCCTTTTCTTCAGTTTGTGCTTCGACTTCCTCTTCTCCTTCGAGCGCCCCGACTTTTTGTGGGCAGCCACGGGCTGGCTGCCTTTGCCGCCGGCGAGCCCGTTCACGCGCTGACTCTTGCCCCCGATGATGCCCCGACACTTCTCGAAGCCACACTTGCACAGTTGCTTTGAAAGGAGAGAGAACGCTTGGCGGGGGGCTCACTTACAAGTGAGGAGAAATCTGAGCACCTGGGCCCCTAACAGCAAGTGTGAATACAGAGGAAAATCATGGAGAGAAAAATCCATGTTTCCACGGACAGGAAAGCGGACACTTGGGAAAACGTCACGAGGCAAGTTAAGAACTGATCGAGGACCGCACACGCCGGAGAGCCTCCCTCTGGAGCTCAGAGGCCAGGGAAGGCTGGCAGGCCGCGAGCGGGCGAGGGCCGCCTTCTCCAAGGCGCTTCTCAGCGGCCGCCCGTCGATGCGCGCGGGGCCCGCGTCGTGAGGGCCCTCGACCCGCCTCGGGACGGGCTGCCTGGGCTTACCTGCTTCTCCACGTTAAAGGAATGGAAGTTGTAGTCGTAGGTGAGCTCGGTGCCGGCCGGCATGTCTTTGAGAGCATACAGTCCGATCCGGTACACTCCATTGACAGACCTATAGAAAAGGTCAGGGTTAAAGACAGAGATCCTTTGTTGTCTTTTTTTTTTAATAGTTAAATTATTTTGAGAGAAACAGCGCAAGTGGGGAGGGGCAGAGAGAGGAAGAGAGAGAGAAGCCGGAGCAGGTTCCCTGGGTCAGCGCAGAGCCTGATGTCGGGGCTTGAACCCACAAAGCTGTGAGGTCTTGACCTGAGCCCAAATCAAGAGTTGGATGCTTAACAGACTGAGCCACCCGGGCGCCCCTGAAGGTAGATTCTTAAAACCCCGCCTAAGCCCTGGAAAAGCTGGCATTCTGATTTCCAGTGCGCCTCTGTCTCTGTGTTCAAGTACTCCAGTGTCCTGGCCAAACTCTTCAGTGTTAAGATCTCTCTTCCATTCTGTCCAGCCTGTGCAACCCTGCCAGATTAATAGCCCTCAACCAGCTTTCTGGAAAACACGGACTATGATGTCACTGAGAACAGGTCTTTATGTTTCCTGCTTGGTATTCAAAGTCCTTCTAAAACACAGCATAGGGCTACTTATTAAATGAAGTATTTCAGGGGCGCCTGGGTGGCTCAGTCAGTTGGGTGTCCAACTTCAGCTCAGGTTATGATCTCACGGTTCGTGAGTTCGAGCCCCGCATTGGCCTCTGTGCTGACAGCTCAGAGCCTGGAGCACACTTCCAATTCTGTGTCTCCCTCCCTCTCTGCTCCTTCCCCACTCACACCATGTTTCTCTCTCTCTCAAAAAATAAACATTAAAAAAAGAAAAAAAGAATTATTTCTTATGGTTAATCTGCAGAACTCCTCTAGCTCTCTAGCTTTCTCACGTGCGCATGAGTTGTTCTTCGGTTCTATTTTATGTAACTTGCTAATGATATCCTGTAGTATTCTAGGTGCTTTATGTAATAAATCATCATAGCTCTCATTTGAGTGACTGTTAAATTAATTATAACATTTGTTGTACGAACTTACTTAATCCTGCCAACAACTGTAGTAACAAGGCACTATTATCAGACAGTATTACAGCCCCCATTTTCTAAATGAGGAAACGGAAGCCCAGAGAGGTTAAGTAACTTATCCAAAGTCACACAACTAATAACCAAGGGAATATAATGCATTTTTAAAAAGTTATTTAGAGAGAGAAACACAAACAGGGGAGGAGCAGAGAGACACTGGGAAAGAAAATCCCAAGCAGGCTCTGCACTTTCAGCGTGGAGCCAGACACAGGCTCAAACCCATGAACCGTGAGATCATGACCCGAGCCAACGCTGGATGTTTAACCGACTGAGCCACCCACGTGCCCCCAAAAGGTTATTTTTTACAGTAATCTCTACACCCACCATGAGCTTGAGCCCCCCACCCCAAGGTCAACAGGAGCGTGTGCTGTTCTGAGCCAGCCGGCGCCCCTACAGGTACTACTGAATTTTATCAAATGCTTTTCCTACTGCCCCTGCTGGGATGATAGACCACGCTCTGCCTTAACTCTGTCAGTGGAGGAAGGGACACTGATTGTGAATGTTCGACCAACCAGGCTTTCGTTCTTGGAGTAAACGCCACACGTCATGTGTCCACCTTCTTACACACGGCTAGGGCTGCTTTCCTCAAGCTGTATTTAATTTTTTTGCTAACATTTAAAGCAGGACTTTCGTGTCTATGTTCATGGGAGATACTAGTTTATATTTGTTCTTCCTTTTAGCATTGTCGTCAGGCCTTAGATAAAGGCGACACGAGCGTCACGGCCCGGGGGAGTTTACAGGACACGGGAGCGCAGACAGGTGTCAGTGAGGGGACTCGAGCCTGGGTTTCTTGTGTCAGAAACTGTTAATTACACACCTAATTCCCTGGGGGACAGTCAGACTTTCTATCTATTCTGGCTTCTTTTTGGTAAAGTGTGCTTTTTCAAGGAATTTGTTCATTTCATTTAACTTTTCCAATAGAAAAAACTGTTCAGGAAAATGGATACAGCAACTGTGGCATATTGATATAAAGGAACATCAGTCCCGAATAAAAATGGACAGGACATTGATGTGCTCAGGAGAGCGGGCACACTGTCAAGTCATTCTTCTCAGGGAAAGCCGACGTGGGCGACTCCGTGTGTCGGCACTTCCACACCAGGCAGAGCGCCTGGTGACAGAGACCAACCCACTGTCTGCCTTCGGGTGGTGAGATTCTAAAGAGGAAGAAAGGGACTTTCTGAAACAATGGAAATGTTCACTATGTTGGTAAGGATGTGGGTTGTGTGGTGTATACATCTCTAAAAACGGGTGGTAATTTACATTTAAGACTTGTATCTTGGGGCGGCCTGGATGGCTCAATTGGTTTCATGTCTGACCAGCTCAGGTCATGATCTCGCAGTTAGTGGGTTTGAGACCCGTGTTGGGCTCTGTGCTGACAGCTTGGAGCCTGGAACCTGCTTCGGATTCTGTGTCTCCGTGTCTCTGCCCCTCCCCTGTTCGCATTCTGTCTCTCTCAAAAATAAATAAACATTAAAACACACATACACACATAACGTAAAATGCGGTGCTAAGTCCATCCACATTGTTGTGCAGCCATCACCACTAACCGGGCTCCCAGCGCTTCTCATCTTGTAACTGGAGCATTCCCCGAGTCAGGGCCTCCCTCTCCTCCCCGCCGTCACCCCCGCCCCGCTCTCTGCGATCCTGACTCCCGTAGGTGCCTCACGCACGTGGAACTGGATAGGATTTGTCTTTGGTGACTGGTGTTTTACTTGGCATAATGCCATCAAAGTTCATATCCATGATGTAGGATACTGCGTATTTTGCTTCCTTTTCCAGGCTGAGGGATGCCTCCACTAGGTACACAGCACGTTTCGCTGGCCCAGCCCCTGCCGAGGACACCTGGGCTGCTTCCGCATTTTGCTGCTGTGCATCGTGCTGCTGTGAACAGGAGGGTGGGGACACGGCTGCAAAACACGGCTTCCCATCCTGGGGAAATGTCCAGAGGTGGAGCTGCTGGGTCATATGGGAATTCTGCTTTTAATTTTTTGAGTTTCCACACGTGGAAATACCATTTATATTCCCACAAACTGTGAAAGGATCCCGATTTTTCTGCATCCTCATCAACACCTCTGTTCGTTACTCAGCGAGCAGCTGTGCCCACAGCTGTGAGGCGGGGTCTCCTGAGGGCTAGTGCCTGGGCACCTTCTCACACGCTCACTGACCACCTGTGTCTTTTCCTTGGAGGAATGTCCATTCAAGTCCTTTGCCCTTTAAAAAATTTATTTTAAGATTATTTATTCATTTTGAGAGAGAGCGCGAGCGAGTGCAAACGCATGAGTAGCGGAGGGTTAGAGAGAGAATCCGAAGCAGGCTCCACGGTCAGTGCCGTTAGCGCAGAGCCCGATGTGGAGCTCAAACTGAGGAACCACGAGATCATGACCTGGGCAGAAATCAAGAGTTGGACGCTTAGGCAATTGAGCCACCCAGGTGCCCCTGCCCATTTTTGAATCAGGATGTTTATTTTCTTCTGTGTCTTTTGACATGTAAAATTTAAAAATTTTCATGAAATCCAGTTGGTTTTTTTCCCCCTGGTTACCTGTGTGACGTTCTGTCCTAAGTCTTCTACAAGTTTTACTGTCTTAGGCTTAGTTTAGGTCCTCGATCTATTTCACTTTTGTATAAGGTGTGAGGTACGGGTCCAACTTCATTGTTTCTGCACGTGGACATCTGGCTCTGCTAGCACCCTTTGTTGAAGACTGTCCTTCCTCCACTGAATGATCTTGGTGCCCTTGTCAAAAATCACTTGAGTGTGTATGTGAGGGGTCATTTCTGAGCTCTGCATATTCTTTCATGGGTCTATTGGTCTGTCCTTATGCCAATACAACACTGCTTTGATGACTGTAACTCTGTCGTTAATTAAAAAAAAAATTTTTTTTTTTTACTGTTTTAATTTAGAGAGAGAGAAAGAGAGAAACAGCATGAGCAGGGGAGGGTCAGAGAGAGAGGGAGGCACAGAATCTGAAGCAGCCTCCAGGCTCTGAGCTTGTCAGCAGAGAGCCCAACGCGGGGCTCGAACCCATGAACTGTGAGATCATGACCTGAGCAAAAGCCGCATGCTTAACCACTGAGCCACCCAGGCGCCCCTGTAGTTAAGTCAGGAAGTGTTAAATCCTTCAAGATTCATCCTTTTAAAGAATTGCTTTGGTTGTTCAAGTCCCTTAAGATTCCATGTGAATTTCAGGATGGGTTCTTCTTTTTCTGCAAAAAAAGTCATTCGGATTTTGATGGGGTGATACTGAATCTATAGATGGCTTCGGGTAATATCAATATTTTAAAAATATTAAGTCTTACGATCCATGGAGATGGGATGTGTTTCCATTACTTTATGTCTTCAATTTTCTTTCAGCAGTGTTCTGTAGTTTTTTCGTGGTACAATTCTTTCACCTGATTGGTTGGTTAAGTCCTAAGTATTTTATTCTTTTTATGGGCTATTATAAATGAAATTGTTTTTGTAATTTCCTTTTCAGATTGTTCACTGTGTATGGAAATGCACCTGATTTTTGTGTGTTGACTTTGTACTGTTATTTTCCTGAATTTATTTATGAGATCTAACAGCTTCTTTATGGAGCCTTTAGTACATATAAGATCATATCATATGCAAATAAAGTTAAATTTATTTCTTCCGTTCTGATTTGAATGTCTTCTCTCTGTCTTATCTAATTGTTCTGGCCAGAACTTCTAATACTACGTTAAACAGAAGTGCAGGAGCGAGCATCCTTACGTAGCTTGTGACTTTAGAGGAAAAGCTTTCCGTCTTTCATTAGTGCGAATGATGTCCGCTGTGTGTTTTCATACCGGACGCTTAAAGCAGCCCACTGTTATCTGCGGGTGATACATTCCAAGACCCCCCAGTGGATATCTCAATCTGTGGATAGAACCAAACTCCAAACATACTAGGTCTTTTCCTAAACATATATACCTAAGATAAAATTTTACTTATAAGTTAGGTGCAGTAAAAGATTAACAACAAATAATAAAATACACCTATAGCAACAGACTGTAATAAAAGTTAATGGAATGCGGTCTCTTTTTCCCTCTCTCTTACTCATTCTTCCTTTCCCTGTGATGATGGGAGATGATAAAGTGCCCACATGATGAGACAAAGTGAGGTGGATGACAGAGGCCACGGTATTACGTTAAGGTCGTTTTCTTCTAGTCATACTTTATTGAATGCTTTTTATTTTTGTTGTTTATTTATTTTGAGAGTGCGAGCAAGGAAGGGGCACAGAGTGAAGTAGAGAGAGAATCCCATGCAGGCTCCATGCTGTCAGTGAAAAGCCTGACGCAGGGTTCGAACCTACAAACCACGAGATCATCTGAAATTAAGAGAAGGAGGCTTAACTGAATGAGCCACCCAGGCACCTCTTGAGTGCTTTTATTATTAAAGGGTGTTGAATTCTGTCAAATGGTTTTTTTGCATCAACTGAAATGATTTTTTTTCCTCTCATTTTGTTGCCATGGCATATCACGTGGGTTGATTCTTCTATGTTGAACCATTCCTGCATTCCAAGAATAGATCCCATTTGGTCAGGGCACAGAGTCCATTTAACATGCTGCTAAGTTCTGTTCACTAGCCTTCTGTTGAGGACGTGCGCATCAGTGTTCGTAAGCACACTGGCGTGGTTGGTCATTTTCTTGTGGGGTCTTTGTCTGGCTTTGGTATCAGGACTATGGTGGCCTCACAGAATGAGATAGGAAGTGTTTCCTTCAATTTTTTTGCAGAAGTTGGAGAAGGGCTGGCACTAGTCTGGAAGAATCTATCAGTGAAACCATCAGGTTTAGAGCTTTTCGTTGTTGAGAGATTTTTGATTGTGGAGTCAATCTCTTCACTAGTAACAAGTCTATTCAGAGTTTTCTCTTCATGATTTTAGTCTTGGTAGGTTTTGTGTTTCAAGAAAGTCGTCCACTTCAACAAGGTAATCCGATAGTTTGGCCTACAACTGTTGACAGCACTCTCTTACAATCCTGAGTATTTCTGTAGAAATGGTGGTGATGACCCCACTTCCATTCCTGAATTTAGTGACTTGAGTCCTCTTTCATTGAGTCCATCCAGCAAACACTTGTTGACTTTATCTTTCTGAAGAACCAACGTTGGGTTTTATCGATTTTCCGTTACTCTATTTATCACCACTCTGATGTTCGTGATTTCCTTCCGTCGGCTTTGGGTTGGAGTTGTTCTTTTTCTAGTTCCTTAAGTGGTAAAGTTGGGTTGTTGACGTGAGATCTTTCTTATTTGTAATGTGAACATTTATGCCTACAAACTTTCTACTCAGCACTCCCTCTGTTGTGTCCTGTAAGTTTTGGTGTGCTGTGTTATTTTAATTCATCTCTAAGTACAGTAAAATCTTGGTTTGTGAGCATAATTTGTTCTGGAAACATGCTTGTAACCCGAAGCACGCGGATTTCAGAACCATTGGCTCAGATGTGATCGTGGGACATCATTGCTTGTGTATCAAGATAAAATGTATTAGAAATGTTTGCTCATCGGAGCAACTGAGTGGTTAGGTGTCCAACTTCAGCTCAGGACATGACTCAGTTTGTAGGTTCAAGCCTGGCGTCGGGCTCTCTGCTCTCAGCTCAGAGCCCACTTAGGCTCTGTCCTTTCCTCCCTCTGCCCCACTTGTGCTCTCTCTCAAAAATAAACAAACATTAAAAACAATTGATAAGGGGCGCCTGGGTGGTTCAGTCGGTTAGCCGTACGACTTCGGCTCAGGTCATGATCTCATGGTTCGTGGGTTTGAGGCCTGGATCGGACTCTGCTGACAGCTCAGAGCCTGGAGCCTGCTTCGGATTCTGTGTGTGTGTGTGTGTCTCTCTCTGCCCCTCCCCACTCATGCTCTGTTTCTCTCTGTCCCAATTAAAAAAAAAAAAAAAAAAAGTCACATGCTGGACCAACTGAGCCAGCCAGATGGTCCTAGTTTTATTCATTTATATTTTTTAATGTTTATTTTTGAAAGAGAGAGAGAGACAGAGCACAAGTGAAGGAGGGACAGAGAGAGAGGGAGATATAGAATCCAAAGCAGGCTCCAGGCTCTGAGCTGTCAGCACAGAGCCTGACATGGGGCTAGAACCCATGAACCGTGAGATCATGACCTGAGCCGAAGTCGGACACTTAACTGACGGAGTCACTCAGGTGCCCCAGACAGCCCTATTTTTAATTTCTTGAGAAAAGTTTATACTTTTTTTTTAAGGTTTTAGTTATTTATTTTGAGAGAGAGGGGGGTGTGGGGGAGAGAGACAGAAGCCCAGGCAAGGCTCCATTCTGCCAATGCAGAGCCCGATGAGGTGGGACTCCAACCCGAAAACTGTGAGATCCTGACCTGCGCTGAGACCAAGCATCATGTGCGCACCTGACGAGCCCCAGGCGCCCTCCGTACTGTTCTCCACGGAGGCCGCACCGGCTCACGTTCCCGCCTCAGCGCACGATGGTTCGCCTTCATGCTCTTCCTCAGCAACTCTTGTTATTTCTGGTCGTTTTCAGGAAAGCCATTTGAACAGGTGTGAGGTGGTATCTCTTTGTGGTTCTGATGTGCATTTCCCTGATGCCTGAGCCCCTTTTCCGGGCACCCATGGGCCATCTGCATGTCTTCTTTGGAAAGATAGCCATTCAGATCATTTGCCCAGTTTTTCGTTGGACTACTTTGTTGCTACTGAGTTGTAAGAGTTCTTCATATATGGTGTAGGTATTAGCCACTTATCAAATACATGAAATGCAGTATTGCCCCCACTCTGTGGGTTGCTGTATTTTGTTGATGGTTTCCTTTGCCGTAAAGCAACTTTAGAGTTTGATGTGGTCCCACTTGCTCATTTCGGCTTTTGTTGCCCTTTGCTTCTGGGGTCAAACCCAAAAACTGCCCTGGAGACTGAAGTCGAGGAGCTTACCCCCGAGTACTTCCAAGTTCTCAAGACATCCCGACTTGAGTTTTGTGTGTGGCGTAAGACAGGAGTCTTCCATATGTGGCTGTCCAGTTTGCCCAACAGTGTACTGAACAGACTGCTCCCTGCCTTTGCTTTAAATCGATCACATGGATGTGGGTTTCTCTCTCCTGTGCCACACTCACTTCTATTTTTAGGCCAATGCCACACTGTTTTGGTGATTATAGCATTGTAACAGTTTGAAATCAGGAAGTGTGATGCCTCCAGCTTTATTCTTCTTTCTCAATTCTTTTCACTAATTGGGGTATTAGGATTCTTTGTCTTATTTCCCCAACACTTGCCACTGAAATTTTGATTTTTATTGCATTGAGTTTGTAGACTGCTTTTGGCAGTATGGATATTTTAACATTAATTCTTCCATTCCATGAGCACTTACTATCATCCATTTATTTGTGCCTTCTACAATTTTTCCATTACTGAATTACCAATGTCTCAATGTACATGCATTTTACTTCCTTCATTAAATTTACTCTTAGGTATTTTATTTTTTATGCTGCTGTTGGGAATGGGGATTGTTTTCTTAATTTCTCTGATAGGTTATTACTAAAGTATGGAAATTCAACTGAATTGCAGATTTTGATTTTGAATCCTGCAACTTTATTGACATTGTTCATCAGTTCGAACAGTGTTTTTGGTAGTCGTCAGGGGCTTCTGTATATGATGTCGTATCATCTATAGATTGAGATGGTCCTGCCTCTTCCTTTCCAATTTGGATGCATTTTATTTCTTTTTCTTGCCTAACTGCTCTGGCAAGTACTTCCAGTACTGTGTTGAATAAAAGTGGTAAGAGTGTTTTCTGATGTTTTTGTTTGATATTTATTTACTTTTGAGAGGGGGAAGGGGCAGAGAGAGAGAGAGAGAGAGAGGGAGACAGCAGACCTGAAGCGGGCTCTGAGCTGTCAGCACAGAGCCTGATGAGGGGCTCGAACTCACGAACTGTGAGGTCATGACCTGAGCTGCAGTCAGACGCTTAACCGACACTGAGCCACCCAGGGGCTCCAAGAGTGTCTTTTGATCTTAAAAGCTTTCAGACGTTCACCACTGAGTAAGATGACAGTTGTATGTGGCCTTTATTATGTTGAGATATGTTCCTTCATGCCCACTTTGTTATATTTTTTAATGTTTGTTTATTTTTGAGAGAGAGAAAGAGCGAGCATGCAGGGGACGGGTAGAGAGAGAAGGAGACACAGAATCCGATGCAGGCTCCAGGCTCCGAGCTGTTAGCACAGAGCCTGATGGAGGGCTTGAACTCATGAGCTGTGAGATCATGATCTGAGCCAAAGTCAGATGCTTGACTGAACCACCCAGGTGCCCTTCATGCCCATTTTGTTTAAAGTTTTAATCATAAATAGATGTTGAATTCCACTCTGCCACTTGATTGGAGAGCTTAAGCTATCTGGTGTTTTTTTTTAAATTAAGATTTTAAATAACCTTGGGGCGCCTGGGTGGCTCAGTTCGTTAAGCGTCCGGCTTCGGCTCAGGTCATGATCTCATGGTTCATGGGTTTGAGTCCCACATCGGGCTCTGTGTCAACAGCTAGCTCAGAGCCTGGAGGCTGCTTCAGATTCTGTGTCTCCCTCTCTCTCTGACCCTCCCCTGCTCATGCTATCTCTCTGTCTCTGAAGAATAAATTAAAAAAAAAAAAAAAAAAAAAAAGGAATTCAAGTAATCTTTATAACCAGCATGGGGCTTGAACCCGCGACTCTGAAATCAAGAGCTGTACACTCCACCAGGCGAACCAGCCAGGCGGCCCAGGCCTCCAAAATTTTGGATAGGAAACCCACACATCATCTTGTTGACGATCCCTTGCACGTGATGGCGTGCTGGTCTAAGGCTGCTGTCATCCTGTGCTCTGTATCTTTTCCAAGTCTGATTATGTTTCTTGCTGTGTCTCTTTTAAGTTCTTCTTACTCGGAGCTCAGTGAGCTTTGTGGTTGTTATGTTCATGTCCTCCATCAAATTTAGCCAGATTACAATCATTGTTTTTTTCAAACACTCTCTTGGCTACTTCTGGGACACCCACGTGCACATGCTGGTCTGCTGGATGGTATCCCAGAGTCGCCGAGGGTCTGTTCTCTTTCCTTCAATCTTTTCTCTTTCTGTTCCTCAGACTTGGGAATTTTCATTGTCGTATCTTGAAGTTCACGGACTCTTTCTTTAATCTGCTCAAATTTGCTTTTGAATCCCTCTAGTGAATTTTTCATTTCAATTATGGTACTTCTCAGAATTTTTTAGGTTTTTTTTGGCTTTCTATCCCTTTGATATTTCCATTTTGTTCACACATCATTTTCATGAATTTCTCCATTATCATCCCGTAGTTCTTAGAGCATCTTTGGGCACTTGTTTTAAAGTTGTTATCTAATGTATCTGCGACTGAGTCCTTTTTAGAGAAAGATTATTTTGAATTACTTTTTTCCTTTGAATGGGCCATGTTTTCTGTTTCTTTGTATTCCTTGCGATTTTTCCTTGAAAGCTGCAAATTTGAGCCTGATAATGCGGTATGTCTGGAAATACGATCTCCTCCTTCCCCAGGTGTACACATTCTAACCTTTAATTTCTGGCTCCCGGGAGGAAATGTGAGAATGAGGGGGCGGGACGCAGGGCCTTCAAAGCTCTCATGTCAGGTGGGGGAGGAGGGGCCACAACAATGGCTGCCTGTCTCTCTGCCCCTCAGGTCAGAAGGAGAGATCCCACCCCCCAGGGCTTGGAGGACAAGGGCCTCTGCACCCAGCCTTGCCTGGCCTGCGTGGTGGGCGAGCAAGCTGCTGCAGGAATGCCCGCAGAGCCTCCTGCTGTGTGGCTGGGCAGAGGGCGGGTGGTCGCTACTTTTCTAAGCCGGAACTGACGGAAGGAACCGGCTTGCCACCCCAGCCTTCCCCTGGTGGCTGCAAGCTTGCAACAGACCAGACCCAGAGTTCCAAAATCATTACATCAGGGCGCCTGGGGGGCTCAGTCGGTTGAGCATCCGGCTTCGGCTCAGGTCATGATCTCATGGTTCGTGGGTTCTAGCCCCGCGTCGGGCTCTGTGCTGACAGCTCAGAGCCTGGAGCTGCTTCGGATTCTGTGTCTCCCTCTCTCTGACCCTCCCCTGCTCTCACTGTCTCTCTGTCTCTCAAAAATAAATTAAAAAAAACATAACATCAAAACAACCCCCCCTATCATTACATCAGACAGCTTCTGTCAGTGTGATTGTCTAGGATGTAATTTTGTTCCTTTTCAGTGAGATTCGAATGTATTTCACTTATTTCTGGTTCTCACTGTGACAAAGCCGGTGGGCTTGTAACAAATATGCGGAACAGCTCACAGGAGAACGTGTAACAGCCTGGCGCACAGCGAGCAGTCCGTACGCCTGGGCTTCTCCCCTGTTACAGTTCCCTGGGAGTGGCCGGCACGCGGGAAGAGCAGGCGCAGCGGCCTCCGCCCCCCCACGGTCAGTGCCCCGCCCCCGCGCCCCGCCCCTCACCATTTCTGCATCTCGCAGTTGGGGTCGCAGCTGTGGTTGATGAATCGGGCCTCATTCCCCATGCGGTAACTGTCGATCACCATCCCGCTGTCCAGGTTCAGGCAGTAGTGGTCGCTGTGATTGTGATACTGCTCAATCATCCTGTTCCTAAAGACGACAGGTGAATTGAAAGCCAGTTAGTATTACGTGGGCCGGAAATCTGAACTCTTGCGTTCCCCATCCGCCGCTGCTGTCCGCTCGGCCCGCCGCACCTGAACTCCTGCTCGCTGACGACCTCGCCCAGGTACTCGATGATGAACTGCCCGGCCGCCAGGGGCTCCTTGGTCCTGATGCCCCAGCCCTTCTCCTCCGCGCGGAACCGCTCGAGGCACTGCACCCACTCATGCCTCTGTATCCTCTGGTTGCAGCACTGCTCACCGCAGGGACACGTGTTGGGGGAACACTCGGCAAAGATCATTCTAAAAAGAAGAGAGAGAACTGCATGTCAATTAATATTACATAGGCCTTCATGAACCCATTTTTATTTTATGGGAACTTTTAAAAGGAATACATGGCATTTTAAATTTTAACGAGTTTGGATTGGCTAATAAGGCATTAACACGTAACTCCAAAGCTTCATAGTACTGAAAATTACCGAGTCAAGTTATAAACACTGAATAGATTAAACTAACTGTCCACTAAGCATCCTGGGGGAAACATGGTATCAGATTTAGCTCTGTGCTAAGAATAAAACTACAGACCACAGAGTAATTAATCATTTAAACTTTTTTTAAAATGTTAATTTATTTTTGAGACAGAGAGAGACAGAGCTTGAGGTGGGGAGGGGCAGAGAAAGAGGGAGATACAGAACCCAAAGCAGGCTTCAGGCTGTGAGCTGTCAGCACAGAGGCCCCGATGTGGGGCTCGAACTCACGAACTGCAAGATCATGACCTGAGCCTAAGCTGGACGCTTAACCAACTGAGCCACCCATGTGCCCCAAGGAATTATTTATTTATTTATTTATTTTTAATGTTTTATTTATTTTCGAGATAGAGACAGAGCATGAGAGGGGGAGGGTCAGAGAGAGAGGGAGACACAGAATCTGAAGCAGCTCCAGGCTCTGAGCTGTCAGCACAGAGCCTGACGTGGGGCTTGAACCCACAAACTATGAGATCATGACCTGAACTGAAGTCGGAGGCTTAACTGACTGAGCCCCCCAGGTGCCCCAAGGATTTAATGATTTAAAGATTGCACAGCGTTTTTGCTTTAAAGCAGCTCATGGGTATGTACAGAAATTTTTCCTTTTTAAATTGTGGCAAAATCACATATAAACCGTTCACTGTCAATATATACATACATATTTTTTATTACTTAAAGTTTTTTTAATGTTTTTATTTATTATTGAGGCAGAGAGAAACAGAGCATGGGTGAGGGAGGGGCAGAGAGAGGGAGAGACAGATTCAGAAGCAGCTCCAGGCTCTGAGCTGTCAGCACAGAGCCCGACGCGGGGCTCGAACCCACAGACTGTGAGACCTGACCTGAGCCAAAGTTGGAGGCTTAACCGACTGAGCCACCCAGGTGCCCCTACACTTTAAATATTGTTAAGTATACAGTTCAGTATGTTTGCATTGTTGTTGTTTTATAAGAATTTTATGTTTCATTAGTGTAAACGATGCGCCCGTACTGGAAGTAACACTTCCCGTCTACGTCCTGGCTGAGCCTAGGACCGCTAGTGAGTTAACGAGCAGACTCCTGAACACAGTGGGCACCGCTGCCGCGCACATGTCTCCTCACTGCTCTCCGGTCTCACCGTTCTAGCTCTCTCACAGAAGGGACTTGGTTCCCAGCGACTGAACATGATCAAAAGAAGGGCTGAGCGTGAATCTAACGGTAGATCAGAATATCACATTACATGTTATATAATGTGCACACACACAAAACTTACAAGTCTTATAAGTCTTTCTTCGAATAAACATCACCCTTATCTAAAGAGCAGAGTGCCCAGTCACATAAATGGCAGAGCACCCACTGGGCGACAGCTCAGCCTGCGGGAGGCACTTCCTTAGGGTCGAGTTCACCACCTTCACGCTTCCTTCTGAGGGACTGCTCGCTGCACGGACACTTCTGAAAGCGCCTCCGTCACGCGCCTTCCCGACCCCGCTCGCAAGGCAAGGCTTTACTGTATTTACTAGGGAGTATCTTACTCGGTTTACAAACAATGTTGGACATGTTCTTAAAGTGCTTATTTGAAGTAATGATAAAAACTCATTACTTGTTTTTAAAAATAGTCCTGGGGACACCTGGGTGGCTCAGTTGGTTAAGCATCTGACTTTGGCCCAGGTCATGAGCTCACAGCTCAGAGTTCGAGCCCCAGGTCAGGCTCTGTGCTGATCACCTGGGAGCCTGAGGCCTGCTTTGGAGTCCGTGTCTCCCACTCTCTGCCCCTCCCCTGTCCGTGCTGTCTGTCTCTCTCCCAAAAATAAATAAAAGCGTTAATAAAATAAAATAAGTAAAAACTAAAAAGTCCTGAATCTAGTTTTCTGTGGATATGCGAAATTTTACACAGACACAAAATTGAATCTTCCAGATCCTTTGAGGTCTCCCCTGAAATATTTACAAAACTTGAATCCAAAGACAGGAAAGACATTTTAGGTGGCTCCACGTAAGTATGACTTTATGTGGGCGAATCATACGTTGTACGTCCCCTTAGGGATGTCTGCATCGATCACGTCCCTCGTTAGATGCATGCCTGTGTCGGAGCCGCACTCCCTGATGCAAAGTGGGCAGCGCTGTATCTGAGGTGTTGGGTCTGTTTGTTTTTGAAGAAAGGCAACACAGCATTAAGGATAACTGTGACACCCAACAAACACGACAGGGGACAACCAGTGTAATGATGTCAAGGTAAATATGTGGACTCCAATTCCACGTGATTAAAAGACTAACGACTTATGCAGTAAGCAGTGTAGACAGTGGAAAGAACACGACTTCTGAATCAGACACATGTGGGTTCAAATTCTGTTTTGGACACTACAGAGCAATCTGCTATCTAAACTCTAGGATCCCTCATTTACAAAATAAACTATTACCCATCTCACTGGGGCGTTGTGAAAGAGAGAGGAAGTGACCGATGAGAGAGCAGCCGTATCACGGCAATGCGCAGACAATCAAGTATCGCATAAAAAACACATAAAGGAATGCAAGTTAGCCAATTTTAAAGATATATGATATTCCCAAATACGGAACCAATGAAATATTAAAGCACAAAAATAAAGTCAGACGTGAGTCCCTAGCGGAGGTGGACCGGTGGGGACAGCCCAAATCAGCCCAGCCCTCACGTGAGCCGCTGTGCACCCTCACGCGGCCTGGTGGGTAAGGCTCCTTCGAGAGTGCACCCGAAGAATGAAAGAAAGAGGAGTCTACCCAGTGTCACTGCGGTGGCATTTTTAATAGCAAAACGTTGGGAATAGCGTGCATGATGGACCACGGGGGCAGCACACCAGGGCACATCAGCCTACAGAAGGTAAGAGAGCCCCCAAACACGGGGAGTGGACCGCACGAATACATAAACGTGTCTAGAGCCTCTGCGAGTGGAAGGAGGTCAGCGCATCAGTCTACACCAGCGGCCAGGCCTCCCACACGACGTGCGTGTGCGTACACGATGCGGATGTGCGGCGACGCGTGCGGCGGCGGTTCCCAGATGTCCTATGACACCGCAGCGCAGCTGACAAGAGGCTGGGGAGGCAGGGGGTTTGGCCAGAAAACCATCTAGAACAGGAAGTACTGGGGAAAGGCCCGTCGCTGGCTCCTCTTTCCCGCCAGTGTGCTCATGCTGCTGAGAACAGCAGAGACCCCCAGCGCAGGCTCCCCATCGGCACTCCGTTTTGAAATCCCCACGTCATTTAGAACTCAGCGGCCCCCAAGTAACGGTCTTCGTCCCCCCACCGCCGCTCGGCGGCCACGGCCCCTCGGGCTCTGTCGGCGCGTCCATCCACGTGCGCGCGCTAAGGGGGCACCGGCCCAGTTTCCCTCCTCCCTCACTATGGTTACCATGCATGGAGATCTAGGAAAGTTCTAGAACGGTGCTGAATACTTCATGCCACCCTGCCCCCCCAACCGCCCATAAAGAAGGCACTATTTTTATTAGAGGGGTCAGATGACCTTCCTCGGGTCTCATAAGCAGTAAGCAGCTTTACACCCGGGTGTGGTGAGGCTCTAAGTCTCAGTCTTCTTCTGTTGCTCTAGTCAGCCCACGGGAGGAGCTGAATGTCTGTGTCCCCCCACACTGAGCAGCCGAAGCCCCAGCCCCCAGGGCGATGGTTATTCGGATTCGGGCACCTGGGAGGTCAGTCGGCTTATTTCAGCGCACGAGGTGGGAGCCTCGTGCTGGGACTCCTGCCCTTGCGGACGGGGGCCCGAGAGCTCCGTCCGTGAGCTCGCTCTGAGGAAACCGCCTGGCGAGCACACAGGAAGGAGGTGGCTGTCGGTAGGCCCGGAGGCGGGTCCTCCCCAGACAGCAGATCCTTGCATCTTGACCTTGGACTTCCCAGCCTCCGGAACTGTGAGAAAGATTCCTGTTGTCTAAGGCACCAGCCCGAGCCGGTAAGGACAGCCCGTCACGCAGGGTTTGCACGTCTTGACGCAACGTCACGAGAGCGACTCAGAGCTTATTTAACTTTTCCCTCCACACGAAGCGTCCGAGGCCGCGGAACCCGGGCAGCGCAGTACCTGTTGAGACAGTCGTCCACGCAGCCCTTCCTGGCGTCGCCGTCCGGCTTCCTGCAGTTGCAGGTGGTGGCCTCGTAGCCAGAAAGGGGCTTGACGTCGACGTAGACATCTGTAGAGAAGACAGCAAGAGGGGTTTGTAAACACACAGGCTCACGTAAGTGCCAGGCTAGGAAGAACATGGAGGGCAGAAAAAATAGCTCCCTAGTTACTCACTCGAACGGATTTTTTTATATAGTGGGACATCTGGCTTTTTGTACAGCTGGAAGGAAAAAAAGAAAAGTCTTAATACAGCATTTAACTGCAAACAGCAGACAGCAGCATCAATCACTAAAGATACAAGAAATCACCCATGTGCCCTGCTCACATGGGGATATTTATAAGACGTTCTGGGTTGTGTGCATCTGAGGGAAATTCCTGGTGTGATCACTTTTTACCCTGAAATAAAACATGGCTTCTAGATCAGGGTGAGGTGAGAGGAACACAGATTCGACCGCAGAAGAAGTGGTAAATACTTTAATGAAAAAGCATTTTCAGTTACAAGCCTCTTTAGCATGTTTTAGATAGACTTAAATGAAAATTGCTTATTGATTTGCCTTTATGAAAAGAAAGGAAAAGTTGCACGGCGCTTGCTGAGATGGGGGGGTGCAAGGAATGGAAGAGACGGGCGCTCTGGCCTCTTCAGGGCGGGAATTACAGAGTCACACGTTTCACATTTTAATTAAGGCAATTAATTTAGTGATTAGAGGGGGGAGGAAGGCAGGAAATAAAGCTTTCATATTGCAATTAAAATAAACTTAAAACTGTTTATGTATTTCTTGAGAGAGAGAGAGAGAGAATGCATTATGGAGCACAAGGCAGGAGGGAGGGGACAGGAGAGCACCCCGAGCAGGCTCCGCCCAGTCAGCGCAGAGCCAGACAAGGGGCTCCACCCCATGAACCCCGAGACAATGGCCGCAGCCAGCACCGGACCCACTGAGCCGCCCAGATGCCCCAGGAGGGCATAGGCAGCTGTAAGAGAAAGCACTGTCCCCCTCAAGGTGCGACTCAGAGACAAATGTCTAACGTTCAAGCCCCAGATTCGAGAGCAGCCACCAGAGACAGGCTGCGGAGAAGGTGCGCTCTTGGCTCTCCAAAACTAGCTCGGGCGGGGCTCTGGCAAAGCTCAGGAGTTCATTCAGCAGTGGGCCGGCGACCTCCCTGCGTTGTCAACACGGCCCCGCCGCGCACTACAAAAACTCCTAGCCGGGGAAGCAGGCGATTCTCAGGGAAGCGGGGGCAGGAGAGGAAAAAGCACCTTCCCATCTTTAGTTCCCAGTTTAAAGATCTTTTAAAAGCACACGAGTATTAAACATTTTCCCTCTTTCCTTTGGTGGAAGATCTCTTTTGTCTGTGAAAAATAAACTCCAAACTGATGGGCAGGAGCCAACAAAAATAAGGCCTGAGATTTCGCGGTGCTGCCGGCAGCACATGTGACTTCTCCCGGGCCCTGCAGCACACAGGACTCTTCCAGAGCGCAGCGCGCTGCCACAGAGGAGCCTGGAGCGCACAGGGCCGCCTGGACGCGGCGACCACTGCTGTTTTCAAGCGGGAGCACAGGCAAATAGGTCACATTAAAGATGGATGCAAATTCATCTTTCTGGGTCTGTAACCTTCACGGGGACACCTGTCCATGCTTCCTAAGATGGGCGCATTACAAGGAGGCAGAGAGACAGAGACTTGCGGTCCCCTCCCCCCCACCCCAAGAAACCTGGCCAGATAGGCTCCTGTACCTGATTATGTTTCCACTGCCAAAGGATGTCATAGGGAAGCTGGAAGTCAATTCTCTTCTGCCTCAGATACTTGCCTGAAACAGAAACATACTATCAATTTCAGTTTCTCTTCAGACCTAGCGTCAGACAGCCACCAGATCTCACATGCCCCGACCAGGAAAATAAAGATTTAATTTCTAGTTTTATGGATTTTTCCATCACCAGTTTTTAATTTTAGCTACGCTTTTCCATCATACGCCATGTGATACTTGCTAAAGATAGACTTTAATAGTAGCCTATGTGAAACACCATTCCAAAAACTACACAGGTCCTCATGAAGCAAACTAAAAACTGAGAACTGTCCGTTTACGAAAATTATTTACTAGAGCATCTGTTCTCCATTATTATAAGTATTCTAAGGTGCTCTGTCAAAATGGGAAGTATAGGAATTTTCTAAAACGGGAGTTCCTGAATTTAAATAACTCAAGAGTATTTGCATTTGAACGGATTATCTGTTAACCTTTTCTCCATCTCTAAGGAAGCCCCTTTCCGCTTTAAAGAGGCTGCTTCGGTTTCCTTGCCGACTTTTCTGTCCTTGGGGCCACTCAGCGCGGGGATTACAACAAACACTTCCGGGTCCATGGTGTTTGTCCCGGCGCAGCCTGGGGACCAGCAGGTCACTGACGCTCTGCCGATCCCAAGGGGCCCGCGGGGTAGAGACGGCCTCCGCACCGCGAAGCCCTCCGGGTCTGGCGCCCCCCAGTCCTCCCACGAGGGCACACCGCCCACCCGCGGGGGGGAAGGTGCCAGCGGGGAGGCCCGCTGGCCCCTCAGCAGGAAGTGAGGCGAGGGCCCGAAGCCGCAGGAAGGACGAGACGGCGGGAGGGGCCGCCAGCATCCTGTGGACATGGAGCCTCAGGAGCGCCGCCGCCGCCACAACCATCCTCCGTGCTGACCTGCAGGTCAACAACCCAAGCGTGTGGCTGGGTGTGCGAGAGTGCATGCTGGACGGCTGGGTGTGCGAGAGTGCATGCTGGACGGCTGGGTGTGCGGCCGCCGTGTGAGCGTGCACGCTGGACGGCTGGGTGTGCGGCGGGTGTGTGAGCGTGCACGCTGGACGGCTGGGTGTGCGGCGGGTGTGCGAGCGTGCACGCTGGACGGCTAGGTGTGCAGCGGGTGTGCGAGCGTGCACGCTGGACGGCTGGGTGTGTGGCGGGCATGTGAGCGTACACGCCGGACGGCTGGGTGTGCGGCGGGCGTGCGAGCATGCGTGCTGGACGGCTGGGTGTGCGGCCGCCGTGTGAGCGTGCACGCCGGACGGCTGGGTGTGTGGCGGGCGTGCGAGCGTGCACGCTGGACGGGCCTCTTCCGTGACGCATGCGCCGTGGCTCTCCGGACTCAGGGACGAGGGAAGGGAGTCTGTTCCCTCAGGACACCACTGACAGGATCTGTTTTCAGTGATGAAGCGTGAGTGTGAGCCAGCACCAGGATTGTGGAGGACCGTGCCCACGATCACGAGATGCTTTATTTTGCGATACTTCACTGTCCTCGTGCAAGAAGGGGCAGGATGAACACGCGGGAACGGTTCTGGGGACACGCGGGGAACGGCAGAGCAATACAATTCAGTGAGTCAGAATTTTGTTAATGACCCATGCATGAGTGATAAAGTCACACGTGGGTAAAAGTCCATTATTTTTATTTATTAAACTATTTTTTCAGGTTGATTTATCTTGAGAGTGACGGAGATAGCACAAGGGGGCAGGGGCAGAGAGGGAACCAGAGAATCCTAGGAAGGCTCCGTGCTGCTAGCGCAGAGCCCGACTCCGGGCTCAAACTCCGGAAAGTGCAAGACCATGACCTGAGCTGAAATCAAGAGTCCAAGCCACCCAGGTAACAATTCACTTAAATTCCAAGAGAGATCAATGACTTTAATGTAACAGAATACAAAATGTTCATTAATATTCATCCTCCAAATCATCATTCACCTTTAAAGAATTTATAAATTTGTTTTGTACATTTATATTTTTGCTACCGTGTCAAAGAAAAATGATTTGAAATTATTAAAATATTCTTATCTGCATGAGAACAGACTTCTCACGTATCTGAACCAAAGTAACGTCGTGATAGACTGAAAGCAAAAAAAGATGAGAAAATCCAGATGTCTTATATTCATTCCAACATCAAAGAGATTTGCAAAAATGTGAAGTAAAGTCACTTTTCTCATTAAATTTTTCCGTGGGAAAGTGATTGCCTATGAAAACATGCTGTTTCCGTGAACACGCAGTGGTCGGGGACAGCAGCGGGTCCCAGGTGGCCCTGGGAGACAGAGCCCGCGGAGCTGAGGTCACGGAACAAGACTTTCGGGCTTACAGCGGGAGGCCACGCTGAATGGGTAACACGACGTCTGCGGCGAGAAGTGGGGACAACTTAGAAGTTTACCAGCGGGGAAGCGAGCTGGCGCATTCAAACATGAGACACGGCGCTACGGAAATAAGGCGACGTCCGCGTCCGCGCATATGGAAACGTTCTCCAACTTGCAGAACGCTCGTTAAAAAAATACTTTAAAACACGGAAGAGCTCTACGTGGCGGGGGCAGCCTGGGAAAGGGCAGGGGGACGCTTTCTGGTTGAGGACACTGTTCTTGAGGAGGGACTGGGTTCCGTAAGGAGGTGGAAAAAACGCCTCAGTGAATGTATATTTAATATTCATGCATTTTATTGATGGTAAATATGCCTCAAAAGAAAAGCCTGTAAACAAATACCGAGGCCCAGGTTCTGACACACGCGCGTGGAAACACTCAGGGAGGCGCGTCGGTGCCTGCAGTTTACTTTGGAGGGAGCCCAAAACCAAGATGAATTGATGGGTGGATAGATATATGGTAAATCAAACTCAAAAAATTTAAAAAAGCGTATTTCTTTAGGGAAAGAGAGCGTGAACGAGTGAGCTCGGGGGATGGGGGGTAGAGGGAGAGAATCCCAAGCAGGCTCCATGCTGTCAGCACAGAGCTGAACGTGGGGCTGAACTCATGAACTATGAGATCATGGCTTGCGCCAAAATCAAGAGTTGGACACTTAACCGCCTGAGCCCCCAGGTGCCCCTCAAAGTCAGATGTTAATGACACAGATACTGCATGTTCACTACAGAATTTCCCCCATTTTTTGTTTACTGAAAAATTCCACAAGACAGTCCTGGAAGAAAAGTTTGAAAGGGCATGTGCTAAATTATTATATTTCTGAGAAGGGCAAACTTTATCTTTTAATATGTACCTTTCTATATATTACAACAATTTTTTTACAAGTATACAGTCACTGTTTGTTTGTTTTTAACAGTTTATTCATTTTTGAGACCGAGACAGCATGTGAGCGGCGGAGGGGCAGAGAGAGAGGGAGACACAGAATCGGAAGCAGCTCCAGGCTCTGAGCTGTCAGCACAGAGCCCGATGTGGGGCTGTGTGACCTCTGATGACAACAGGTTCTTAATAATTGCTTCTTGAAATTAACAACAGAACTTTTACTTTCCCCTTACGTTTACTGAGCACCGACTGTGTACCGGGTCCCAGACTAGGCTTCCACACACACTACCTCACATCCTTACCCTACAGACAGCGCCACAAGGTCTCCATTTACTGATAAGAAGAAAACAACTGAGAATCAGAGAGACAAAATGACTTTTCCAAGGTCACACAACTAACCCAGATTTTAGCTACGTACCAGATTTTTTCTTTTACTTAAACATTTTAAAAAAACATTTTTATTTATTTTTGAGACAGAATGTGAGGAGAGGGGCAGACAGAGAGGGAGACACGCAGGCACCAGGCTCCGAGCTGTCAGCAGAGCCCGACACGGGGCTCGAACTCACACACCATGAGATCATGACCTGAGCTGCAGTCCGACGCCTAACCGAGTGAGCCACCCAGGCGCCCCTGTACGGTTTCTTAATAATAACACAAATATAATTTTTTAAAAAGTCAAAACTGGTCCTCAGGTCTTACAAACCTAGAGGGTTACTTCCTTTCCTTGCCAGCAGTATCCGGAATGTGTTCTGAAGAGGGTGTAAAGGAGGGAAGGACCCAGTAAGTTACACACGTTTTACAAGAATATTTTCTCTAAGAAAACATCCACATCCACTTCGACTAACCTCAGACACAGTTTTTCCCACAGTCCAACATCTTGACTTCGCAATGAGTCTCGGGAGATGTACTGAAAAAGAGGGGCACCTGGGCGGCCCGGTCTGTTGAGTGTCCGATTCCGGCTCGGGTCACGATCTCCCGGTTCGGGGGTGTGAGACCCGTGCTGGGCTCTGTGCTGACAGCGCAAGACCCACTTTGGGTCCTCTCGCCCAGTCTCTCTCTCTTCCTCGCCCGTTTGCCTGCTCTCTCCCTCTCAAAAGTAAATAAAAAACATTAAAAGAGAGAGAGGGAGGGAGGGGGAGACAACAGGTCTCCAACGGCGTCACCTGTGCGAAGCCCGGCCCGCACACCAGGCCTTCCTCTCTCAGAGCACTTCCCCGGGGCAGCCCCAGGGACGAGAGCTGCCACACAGACCGCTCTCCCGGCCCCCGGGAACGGGAGCTGAGCTGCCCTGCGTGCAGCTCCGGGGAGCAGCCGTCTGCCTGTCGGCGGGTGCGCTGTGGAACGAGGCCAGCCACCTCCAAGTTCGCTCAGATGAGATGCCGGTGCCTTTCCAGAACGATCTGGGTCCCCCGCTTCCCCCCCAGTCCCCACCCCGGGGGCCATACGACGCGCTCTCCTTTCCTTGAACATCTCGGAAACCGGGGCCAGGTGATTCAGGTGACCCACTTCTCGGAAGCGAGACCCACCTGGAGGATTTCCTTGATCAAATCCTGCTGGAGAGGACCCTGCAGCGGAACCTAGTCAGGAAAACCGCACTTAGAAAAGTGACTCTTTAGGTAACCTGCATTTTAAAATTGGGGGAACAATCACTTTGGAGCCATCGGGAACTCAGATGAAACCACATCTCCCGTGGACGTTTCTGGTTGCGTGCTGAGACCTGAGACCGCAAGGGCCCACTTCTCGCCAGGGCAGGGGCAGAGAGGTCCTTCTCTCGCAGAGAAAACGAAATCTGTGCAACACAGTCATTTTCAAGAGGAGACTTGTCACAAAAGCTCTCAAGTCCCCGCCGGCCTGGAAATCTAACAGAGAAGTCATGATGGTTTCCTGTCACAAAACCGATCCCGACTCGAGAGGAGATGAGTGGAGGCCCCAGCTCCGCGGACCCTGAGGTTAGCGGCGCCCCGGGACCGCAGGAGGCGGGGCTACGCAACAGACCGGGGGAGGAGAACTTCCTTTCCTAGAAGAGATCTTAAACTATGACACAAACTTGGCATTTTTTTTAAACAAGAATTAAGTGGCTGGCCTCAGCTCAAGCTCTGTTTGTCCGGTGCTGGGCTGTAACGCGGCTCCCTTGCTCTCCTGTGCACGTGGCTCTGGTATTCTCTCCTAAGAAGCTGTAGGAGGGGTCCCTGGGAGGCTCAGTCCATTGAGTGTCCGACTCTTGATATTGGTTCGGGTGGGGATGTTGGGGTTGTGGGATCGAGCCCCGAATGGGGCTCTGTGCTGAGTGAGGAGCCTGCTTGGAATTTTCTCGAGCTCTCTGCCCTTTCCCACTCACATGCTCTCTCTGCTATAGCAGGTCACTGAAAGGCGCAGTAGGGCCCAAGTATGGGCCAGTTAGGAGGTTATAAATAATGATCAAAGATATTTAAAGGAAACTGCTTAAATTTCTCTAAACAAAACCCTAGAATTCAAGTTTTTGGTTTTGTCAGGCTGAGGAGACAGAAGTGATCCCCAGAGACACAGGGAGAGTGAGACCCCCACCCACCCCGCGGACCCCTGCCAGCCCCAGAGGCAAGGACCCTCCCCGGCCTGCTCCCCGCAGGACCCGGGCATGCAGGGACTGCCTGACGCAACCGTATCTCCCGAACCTTCGGCCTCGGAGGCGTGGCCTGAGGAACCGACCCCGCGGGACGGGAGGTTTTTATCAGTGTTTATCCTCGTGACCGGGCGATCACCACGAGTGCTCCCTTAATCCTCATCATCCCACTGTTTCTGGAATTCTACTCTTGCTAAGCTCACTTTCTCCTTGCTTTCTTCCTGCCTGGCCTATGAATTAACTGCCCCCCCCCCCCCGTTTTACTGAGACATGACGGACAGGTGTCCCTGGGCACGTTTAAGGCGTCCAGCATGGTGGACTGGTGCCCACACGGTCAGGTGTGACCGCGAGAAGCTTAGTGTCCACGAGGCATTTCTCACAGATGCGATTAAGAGGAAGGAGAACAAGAGAACAGTTTTTTTCCCTGTGAGGAGAACTCGCAGGATTTGCTGTCTTAGGAGCCTTGCTACCCAGCACAGCAGGGTGCCTACGTCATCACGCGGTCAGTACACCCTTGGAGCTCACTCGTCCTGTAGCTGAGTCTGCACCTGTGGACCACCTTTCTCCTAACACCCCCCTTCACTTCTGGTGACCCCATATCTGATCCACTTTCTATTCTTTCTTGAACACATTCTGCACTGTTAATTGTTATTGTTAGTAATCCCTGTGCCTAATGTGGGGCTGGAACCTACAGCCCGGAGGTCAAGTCTCGCTTGCTCCCCGACCGAGGCAGCCAGGGGCCCCAACCCCCTTTTCTAGGAGGTGGTTTTTGGTGTTTAGATCCCCAAGAAGCAGGTGCGGCGAGGCGACGCGGGGTCTGTCCCTGTCCTCTGTCACCCAGCACCAGGCCCCCAGGGTCGCTGTGTTGTCACGGAGGGCTGCGCTTCCTTCCGTCCGTCCTTTCCTTCCTTCCTCGTGTTTTCTTTCCTCTCTGTTAGCGTCTCTGAGCAACACTCTACTGCACGTGTGTCTGCCTCCTCTTCTTTCTCCACTCAGCCTCGGCCATGTAGGCTGCCCCGTGTCTGGGCTCCTGGAGACACTCCTGCTACGAACACGGCGGGCCCAGCAGATACTTTCTGAGCTCGTGTTTTCGTTTCCTTCGGACATGTGTCCTTCGTGGAATCGCTGGATCATCTGATTGTTGTCGTTTTAATTTTTCAAGGATCCTCCGCACTGTTTTCCAATAATGGCTGTTCCAGCACAACCTCTTAAACATAACCAGCCCCTTCCTGCTTTCACATTCATGTCATTTCTCCACCTAAAATTGAATCCTCTCCACCAAATTAAGCCATCTGCCGCATTCTTTCTGTTTATCAAGTTTTATTTCAGTGATCGCTACACCCAATGTGAGGCTCGAACTCACAACCCTGAGATCAAGTTGCGTGCTCCACGAAGTCAGCCAGATGTCCGTTTGCCTCATTCTAACGCTTACTTAAAAGTCTGTAATTTTGGGGTCTCAGTGGCTCAGTCGGTTGAGTGCCCGACTCTTCATTTCAGCTCAGGTCATGGAATCAAGCCCTGCGTTGGGCTCCGTGCTGTGGATAGGATTTTCTCTCCCTCTCTCTCTCTGCCCCTGTCCCCTGCTCGCTCTAATAAAAAATAATCTGTAATTTTAACATAGCTATCATAAACAACCATATTCAACCCTGATTACTAGAGCTGTTCTCTTTTATATGGTTGTTAGTGTAATTCAATTTACCGATCTTTTCCAGTGGTTTTGAGACATTTTGTGGTTTTCTCTGTGCATCTCATAAAGATATTCTATTTATCACATATCTGATAATTAATATCCAGAATATATAAAAATAGAACCCCTAAAGCTCAAAAACAAGGAACAAATGACTCAACTCAAAAGTGGACAAGGACGTGAATACATATCTCACTAAAGAAGACGCACAAATGGCAAAAACGGACACGAAGACACGTTCACCATCACTCCTGGGGAAATGCAAATCAAAACCGTATGAGACCCCGCCTCACACTCATTAGGATGGTTATTATGAAAAATAACAGGAAATGACAAGTGTTACTGATGACGTGGGGGAACTGACTCTTGAGAACCGCTGGTGGGGATATAAAAACGGTGCGGCCACTGGGGACACAGCACGGCAGATCCCAGTAAATTAAATACAGACTTACCGTGCGATCCCGCAAGCCCCCTTCCGGGCATATACACAAAAGAACGGAAAGCCGGGTCCGCAACAGAGAATTGTAAATCAATGTTCATAGCAGCATTATTCACAACTGCAAAAAGGTGGAAACAACAGAAATGTCCATCGGCGGATGAATGGATAAACGAGGCATGGAGTGTGTGTGTATGTGTGTGTATGTGTGTGTGTGTGTGCACGCAAGGGGTCTTATTCAGCAGCGAGGAGGAAGGACAGTGTCACATACGCCACAACACAGAACCACCTCAAGGGCGTCCTGTGACGTGAACCCCGGGGACGCCGAAGGACGGGCAGGGGAAACCCGACCGCATACGGTCCCTCAAACAGTCAACCTCCCGGCGGTGAGGACAGTGGCTGCCAGGCGCGGGGGAGGGGCGACTATTATTTAACTGGCACGGAGTTTCCCTCCGCGATGCCGGAAGCGACGGAGCGCTGTCTGCACGGCAGTGTGAGCGTCCTGTGCGTCACCGGACCTCACGATGAAAAACGGAAATGCAAAGTACAAGTTCTAAGTGACGTATAATTTACTACAAGTTAAGAAAGACAGTGTAACATATCAAAAACCGCCATATGCTTTAAATGGCTGAATTGTAGCTTATGTATATAATGCCTCAATAAGTTGTTAAAAATATAGCAGCGTTAACATTTTTGCTTCATTTATTAAAAAGTTACCCAGAAAAATGAAAGGAGAAGGAAAGTTCGTAAGTTTACTTACTGTTCTTTCTGTCCTCCTGAAGGTCCAAGGTCCCTTCTTTATTTCCTGTCTTTTTTAAAAAAACGTTTATTTATTTTGAGAGAGGGAGAGCAGAAGCAGGTGAGGGGCAGAGACAAAGGGAGAGCGAGAATCCCAAGCAGGCGCTGCACCATCACTGTGGAGCCCGACGCGGAGCTCGAACCCACAAACCCGGACATCGTGACCTGAGCTGAAACCAAGAGCCAGATGCCTAACCGAATGAGCCCGCAGGCGCCCGATCCCTTTTGTTTCCAGAACTTCCTTTCCACACAGGGCAGGTCTAGGGCGACACCCTCTCTTCGTCACTATCCTCCGTCTAGGAATGCTCTGCCGCAGCCTCCTCCCGCAGGGTGGTCTGAGCCGGTGCGGAGCGTGCTTGGACAGCTGCTCCCTCGGAGGGGCTGGCGCCCCGGACCCGCACAGGCACCCCCCGCCGTCGGACTGTTACCCCCATCTCTCTCTCGCTGTTGTGAAGCCACTCCGGCTGAAGTGACTGAGCTGGCGTGGACGAGGACGTGTCCCAGCAGGGTGTCCTCAAGGGCGCTCCTGGGTCTGACCCTCTTCCTCAACCAGGAGTTTCGAGTCTTCTGCCCAATCTGGGGCTCCGTCAGCCATTATTCATACACGTGGTTTCACCTCCGTCCTCCTCTCCTCCCGGTGCGCCCCGGCCTGCGTGTGTGTGGCGTCTGCCTGTCGCCGTGCACACTGGGAGGTCTCCGGTCACCTGGCCGCGGGTTCCAGGGTCTTCCCCGCCTGGCGGCCGCGCACCCCCCCAAGCTTCGGTTTCCGTCACCGCACCTTCCAGTTGTAAAATCCCCACTTGGGCTCACGGCTCCAGCTTTGTCGCTGAGGCCACTTTGTTCACGTTTCAAGAATATTCATAACTGCTTGTTGACTTTTTTTTTCTTTTTAAATCTAACTGCTTCAAAATCTTTGTCAGGTAATTCTAACATATTGGTGTTGGCATATATTGACTGACTTAAAGTTTTTTTTTAACGTTTATTTATTTTTGAGGCAGGGTGAGGGTTGGAGAGGGACACACAGATTCGGAAGCAGCTCCAGGCTCCGAGCTGTCAGCACAGAGCCCGACGCGGGGCTCATGACCTGAGCCGAAGTTGGATGCTTAACCGACTGAGCCCCCCAGGTGCTCGTTGTCTGCCTTTTAAAATTCGGTTAAAGGGGGAGGCTCAGTCGGTTAAGGGTGTAGCTCTTGACATTGGCTCAGGTCATGACCTCACAGTTCGTGAGCCCAAGCCCCATGCTGGGCTCGGCACTGGCAGCGTGGAGCCTGCTTGGGATTCTCTCTCTCCCCCTCCCCTACTTACTCTCTCTCAAAAAAATTTTCAGTTTAAGATCTCCCTGGTCCTCAGTATGACACATGATTTTTTTTGTTGTTGTTGCTTTTTTAACTTTTTTTTTTTAAAGTTTATTTCTTATTTCTGAAACAGAATTCCAAGCAGGCTCCATGCAGAGAGGCCTGATGTGGGGCTCGATCCCAGAATCATGAGATCATGACCTGAACCGAAAACAAGTGTCAGACATTCAACTGACTGAGCCACCCAGGCGTCCCTGACATAGGAATTTCAGTTTAAACATACACGTTTTCTGTATTAAGTTACCACGTTCTGGATTTTATAGAAACCTCCTATTTTGGCTGGCGTTTTCCGCAGCTGTTCCTGACCGGTGGGCTGGTGGTTGGGGGCGTCCTGCCCACAGCCTGGGGAGGGCGGGGTGGGGGAAGCGCCGACTCGCTTTAGCCTTCCTGTGACGTCGTGCAGGTCCGGGACTGGGAGGGACACCTTCCCACTGCCGGTGGGGAAGGAAGGTGAGGCTCCCCACTCGGCACCTGCTGGTGAGCGTGTGGGCGGGTAACAGTTTTTTCTGTGACGTCTGACTAGAGTTGGGGGGATGTTGCTTAACAGTCCTCCGTCTTGCTAGGTGGCCCCTTTCCCTCTCTCTTGGCTACAGAAGGCAGGCCCCACTCTGCTCGCTTGCTTCCTGCCGGGGGCGTCTCCAGGCCGCCAGCTTGCTCCGCGTCGAGCCTGGGACTCGGGGACCTGGCTCATCACCACGAGGTGCCTCAGTCCTAAGGTCCCTGGTTGGTCTGCCTTCTCTCCACCTCTTTGTGGAGGACAGAAGCCAATTTACTGCTCATCACTATGTTAAACAAAAACCCAGGAGCAACAGAGTTTACGTCTGCATCATTTCCCGCGATACGAGGACGAAGCCCCCCTCAGCGTGGGTGCGAGTCTGGCGTCGGAGGCGGCCCGCCCCCCAGCCCCCCCGGCCGGCCGCAGAATCCCGGCGTTGGACACCTCGTCTGGTCTGCTGTGCTGGCTCTTGCCCAAACCTTTCAGGTCGTCGAGAAAGGTGACGGACTCCGAGGGCTCCGGGCTGAGCGGAGCGCCACCAGCTCGCCTGCAGATGTGTTGTCCCCCTTCGGCCGGGAGGCCCTAGAGACCCGCGCCAGGGGGTCGGTGTTGAGCTGTGACTCGTGTCCTTCCACTCAGACGTGACAGCCGACCGAAAGGTCACTTCTCTGATGGCCACAATGTCACTGCCGTCCTTCTCTCCTTGCCCCACCTCATCTTCTGGGTGGGGACGGTCCAGCCGCAGGCCCTTCTTGCCCCCATTCTGAGCCTCCCCCACGAAGCCGGGGGCGGAGAGCCAGGCACGCAGGCTCCTGACCCCCCACCGTCCACCCGGGGCTCGTCCTCCCTATCGGATGTTGCCGGGATGCTGCTGTGTCAAAAGTCACAGTCCTCTTCTCTCCAGAAACTTGCCACACTTATTTGGATTCTGTCCCATCCACTCCCAGCTCCCAGGTCCCAGACATCTTGGGGAGGGACCCATGCTCCCAGACCTTCTCTTCCTCCTTATTCTCATCATCCAGGAGCTCAACGAAAGCTGTCTCCCTGGCTGTTCAGGGGCGCCACAGCAGCAGGGCCCGCGAGGGAGCAGGAGGTCTGTGTGCACTCCAGCCAGTGCAAAGGGCCTGGGGTGAGCAGCGGCGGGGTGACAGCGGAGCCCAGTGCGGGGCGCGGCTGAGGCCCGGACACGCAGCATCACGGTGGACACGCCGCTTGCTTACCCGCCCTGCTGCTGGGGTCCGGGGCTGTCCCCGCCCACGGCGTGAAGCTGCTGTGCGCGCTCCTACGTGCACGTGTATCGTGCACCTACGTTCACGTTCAGTTGTACAGACGCTGTACCGTCCAACCCCACCGCTGTGTGCAGACAATCTGGCTGTGCCGCCGCGCGGTGTGCGCATCTGCGTTTCTCTGAGGAGTGTATGGCCGTGGGTACATTGCCTCTGGTAAGGTGTTCAAACCCTCGCTTTAAAACTGGGTTGGGTGTCTTTTTATTTTTTTTAACAGATACATTTGTAGGAATTCTTTATCTATTCGGGACATATATGTCCATTTTGTTTCGTTTCGTTTTGAAACGGTACCGTGCGGTGAACATGCTCACATCTTGTCAGCGTATAAACTACCGGTGCTTTCTTTAGTGGCCGTTGCTTTCCGGGTCCATCCAAGAAATGTTTCATTATCTGCAGGTCATGAAAGTATGCTCCTACGCCTTCTTCCAGACATTTCATAAATTCAGATTTTATGTTTAAGTCTGTGATGTGTGCCGAATCTGGTTTGTATGAGCTATGAGGTTGATGTCAAAGTTTAACTTAACTTTCTCTACATGAACATCTAATTGTTTCGGTTCTGTTTGATCCAGAGCATTGCTTCTCCTGTTGGATAGCTTTGATGCCTGTGTCCAAATTAAATGACCACAAAAGTGTGGGTCTATTTCTGGGCTTTGTACTCTGTTCTATACATCTACCTTAACGTCAATTTATTTTATATATTTATTTTTTTTTAGAAGCTTATTAATACTTTTTAAGTAGGCTCCATACCCAATGCTGAGCTCGAACTCACCACCCTAAGATCGAGAGTCGCACACTCTCCACTGAGCCAGCCAGGTCTAAACTGCTTCATGATAACTCATGTTTTTCAAAAGTTTTAACGCCAATTTTAAGTCTAAACTGCTTCATGATAACTCATGTTTTTCAAAAGTTTATTTATTTTGAGAGATAGAAAGAATGAATGGGGGAGGGGCAGAGAGAGAGAGAGAGAGAGAGAGAGAGAGAGAGAGAGGGAGGGAGGGAGGGAGAATCCCAAGCAGGCTCTGTGCTGCCAGGGCGGAACCCCACTTGGGGCTCCATCTCACAAACTGTGTGAGATCATTTACCTGAGCTGAAATCAAGAGCTGACGCTTAACTGACCGAGTCGCCCAGGTACCCTGCATTATGGGGACTCCTGGAGTCAGATCATGCAAGACTTTGAAAAATATATATATTTTTAGGATCACTTTGGGGGCGCCTGGGTGGCTTAGTTGGTTAAGCATCTGACTGGCTCAGGTCATGATCCAGAGGTTTTGGGTTTGAGCCTGGAGTCGGGCTTGCTGCAGTCCACGCAGAGCCTGCTTCAGATCCTCTGCCTCCCCCCCGCCCCACCCCCTGCCTCACTTGCTTGCTCTCGCTCAAAGATAAACATAAAAAAAAAGATCACTTTGCATGTTTTTTGTATTTCACATACATTTTAGACAATCAGCTTATTGCGGCACCTGGGTGGTTCAGTCAGTCAGATAAGCATGTCGACTCTTGATTTCAGATCTCATAGTTGGTGAGTTCGAGCCCCACATTGGCTCTGGGCTGACAGTGAGCGCACTGCTTGGGATTCTCTCTCTAAAATAAACATTAGAGAACCCCAGCTCATCAGTCCTGATGGAAAAGCCTGCTGGCAATCCCGCACGGTGCACTGAAGGGATAACAGAGCCCCCCATCTCTAATTGTGGCATTTTCTCTTTAATTTCTTTAAATTCTCCAATAAATGTTTTAGTTATTAGTATAAAGTTCTCGCCTATCAGAAAAAATTATTTCTAATTATTTTTTTGTTTTATTTAACATTTAAAAATTTTTTAAATATTTTTTTAGTAATCAGTGCACCCAACAGGGGGCTTGAACTCAGATGCAGAGATCAAGAGTTGCATGCTCCATTGACTGAGCCAATTGGCTGCCCCGTAACTACTTTGGTTTTATTATATTACTACAAATGCCTTTCTAAGTGTCTTTTAGAGCATTTTTTAGGTTCAGGGAGGTATCGAGCAGAAGGTGCAGAGGTTTCCAGTGTACACCTGGCCCCCGAGCAAGCACTGCCCACCCGCCACCCACACCCCTCCCTGGCACGGCGCCCTGCTCACAGCTGGTGACCTGTGCCGTCACACCGTCATCGGAAAATGTCTAATGACAGGTGCCCACCCTTCCCGAAGCTCACGGAATGGTCCCACGGGCCTAAGCGTCTGTGTGCCCTGCTGATTCTTCCCTCCCGCCCCCCACCCCGGGGTTGTTGAGGTCTCCACAGTGCCAAGTACTCGGAAGCCTACCGAACGTCAGTCTTTTCAGATTGGCTTGTCTCACTTGTCCCAAGGATCCCAAGGTTGCTCGACGTCTTTTCATGGCCCGGTAGCTCACGTGCTTTCAGGCTGCAGAGCCTTCGACGGTCCGGCCGCACAGGTTTACCCCCTCCCTGCTGGAGGACATCCCGGTCGCTGCCAAGTCTGGGCAGCTGTGAATGGGGTGCTTCTAAAACATCCATGTGCAGGCTGCCGAGTGGACATCAACGTTTGACTTCTTTGGGAAAATATAACAAAATGTTGGATGGTATGGGAAGAGTCTGTTTAGTTTTAGAAGAATATAACTGATTTTTATACAACGGTTTGGTTTTCAGTAACCTTGATCAGTAGTTGCAGTAGCTCTTTTGTGCACCTCTTTGGACCTGCTGATCCCGCGATCCGTAAGCAGGAGCAGCTGACTGCCTGCTTCCTGCTCTTCCCGACTCGTCCGCCCCTTACTGCGCGGGCTACACCACCCAGCACAGTGCCGGACAGAGGCGGGAGGGTGCAGGCTTTCACCTGCGCCCCGCCTGGAGGAGGAAACACTGAACACTTCGCCGTTAGTATGATGCTAACCACAGATGCCTTTCACGGGCCTGGGGCAAAGGCCCCTCCGGTGCTAAGGGTTTCCGCCTCCATGTTTATTCTCCACTTGGTTCTGCTCGGCTTTCCCTCCCGTGACTGAGGTTTCGTACCGGGGTTGTCGGAGCCGCAGCAGGTGTGCTGGGGGTGTCCTCCCGCACCTTCTCAACGTGTTCCTTCTGTCTCAGTTGGTAACAGGTCACAAAGGAAGCCGTTCAGTTCTGAAATTGTTTATGAGGATTTGGTAAGGACCTGAATTCCGCTGACTGTTACCGGCGGTCCAGGTCTTCCCTCTCTCCTGCATGAACCTTGTCAGTTGTGTTTGTCCACCTCACACTCAGCGCTCATACACTGGCATCTCCTCCTCGGTCGCTCGGTGGCCCGGGACTCACAGGGCCGACGCTGTCACCGGAGCAGTCGGTGTGTCCCGATACTATTTGTTTCCTTGCTCTTTTCAAACTTTTGTTTCCTTCGTTGTACCGACAGCGGTTCGCTAGGACCGCAGGGAGACGACCGAGCTCCTCCCGCGGCGTCGAGCGCGGCGCGGCAGGCACCGGGGAGGGACAGTCCCTGCGCGAGTGTCGCCTGGTCCTCGCGGCGCGGCCTCGCTCCTCGCCGACCTTCATCACAGCGCAGCACACAGCGCGGAGCCCGTGGAGGCAGAGCGCGCTGGACAACCCGGGGAGAGACGAGGCCCGAGCCGACACCGCTCTCCCGCCGGGGGTCACAGACGACGTCGGCTTCGGCAACACAGGGGAGAACACGTGTGTGACGTGTCTGTCAAGGACTCTCGTCACAGGCTCAGTGCCCACGGGTCTGACTGGTGGCCGACCATACCGGTGCTCTATCTAGAACGAACCGGATTCCAGACTCTTCAAATGAAAGCAGGCGCTCAGCAGACACCAGTGTGCACACAGCAGGCCCGGGAAGACTCTCGCACTCAGGAAGGATTTACACGGACGGGAAATGTTAGCTATTCAAGTTCCCAGATGACGGCCGATGCCCGACCCTGCAAGCCGGCCTTTCTCAGAATACAAGTCTTAGGTCTGCTATTTTATTTGATTTAAAAGAACGTTGGTTTATTTTTGAGAGAGAGAGAGAGGGAGACATAAAATCCGAAGCAGGCTTTGAGCTCAACGCGGGGCCACCCAGGTACCCATTATCTTTTATATTTTTTAGAGTTTATGTATTAAAAAAATTTTTTTAAATGTTTATTTTTGAGACAGAGAGAAACAGAACACGAGTGGGGGAAGGGCAGAGAGAGAGGGAGACACAGAACCGGAAGCAGCTCCAGGCTCTGCGCCAGCTGTCAGCACAGAGCCCGACGCGGGGCTCGAGCCTACGAACCGTGCGACTGTGACCTGAGCCAAAGCCGGACGCTTAACTGACTGAGCCACCTGGGCGCCCCTTAAGATTTCACTTTTAAGTAACTGAGCCCCAGTACAGGGCCTGAGATCAGGAGTCAGAGCTCCAATGCCTGAGCCAGCAGGCACCCCTCCCAATGCATTAAAAATATATATTTTTAAATTTTTTTCTTGCTGAGAAATAGCGCGTGTGCAAGCACACAAGCAGGAGGGACACAGGGAGGAGAGAGAAGGCCAAGCAGCCCCCTGTCTGCACAGAGCCCGCGTGGGGCCCCGGCTCACCGGCCGGGGGATCGCGACCTGAGCCAAAATTAAGAGTCGGACGCTTAACCAATCGAGCCACCCAGGTGCCCTGCGGTGGATAACTCCTGACTTCAGGGTTCTGAGTTCAAGCTCCATGTTGGGCACAGAGCTTCCTTATAATAAGTAGTGGGGCGCCTGGGGGGCTCAGTGTCAGTTAAAGGTCTGATTTCGACTCAGGTCATGATCTCATGGTCTGTGGGTTCGGGGCCCGTGTCGGGCTCTGTGCTGACAGCTCAGAGCCTGGAGCTGCTTCCGATTCTGTGTCTCCCTCTCTCTCTCTGCCCCTTTCCTGCTTGTGTTCTGTCTCTGTCTCTCTCTCTCTCAAAAAAAAAAAAATCACATAAGATCTATTAAAAAAAACCTATTAAAATGCGAAAGATGGGGGACTGAGTTTAAAAAATCAAGATTTTGGGGCACCCAGCTGGCTGGGTTAGTGGAGAATGCAAGTCTGGATCTCGGGTTGTGAGACCGCCCCATGGCAGGTGTGGGGATCACTTAAAAAAAAAAAATCTCTACATGTATCTTATTGGTCGTTTCCTTGGAGAACTCTGAGCAATACAACCAACATCATTTCAGAACATTTCCGTCATCTCCCAGTCACTCCCCATCCGCCCGGCCCCTAGACCCGAGAGAACAGTCATCCACTCTGTGTTTCCGGGATTTGCCGATCCTGGGCATCTCCCACAGACGGGCATAAGGCACGTGGCCCTGGGGCCGCCTTCGGTCCGCAGCTCACCAGTCTCCTGACTGCCAAGGGGCCTTCCACCGGACGGGCACGTGCGTTTTGTTAGCCGCTTACCCGCCGATGGGAAACTCGGCGGCATCTACCCGTCGGCTACGGTGAATACTGCGGCTGCAAACACGTGTGGACGTGCGTTTTCCGTTCTCTGGCGTCTCTACGCAGCAGCAGAACGGCTGGGTCACATGGTAGCTGTGCTTAACGTCCGGAGGGACTGCCGACGCGGCTTCGGACGCCTCCCAGCAGCACGCGAGGCCGGTTCCTCAGGGCACATCGGTCCTTCGGGCGCAGCCGGCCTGCAGGCCGAGGGGCTGCCTCTCAGGGCCCTGCTGGCCGCTTCCCCGAGGACTGATGAAGGTGGAGCAACGTTTCCTGCGCTCATTGGCCATGTGTATGTCTCTCTGGGAGAAACATCTGCTCAAATAATTCTCCCATTTAAAAAACCGTGTTGTTCGTTTTTTTATTACTGAGTCACAACAGTTCGCTGCATGTATACAGGCTTTTGGATACAAGTCTCTTAATTGAGGGGCGCCTGGGGGGCTCAATCGGTTAAGCGGCCGGCTTCAGCTCAGGTCATGATCTCACGATTGTGAGTTTGAGCCCCGCGTCGGGCTCTGTGCTGACAGCTCAGAGCCTGGAGCTGCTTCAGACTCTGTATCTCCCTCTGTCTCTGACCCTCCCCTGCTCAGCTGTCTCTCTCTGTCTCTTAAAAATAAATTAAAAAACATAAAAAAATTTAAAAAAAGTCTCTTAATTGATATGATTTGCTAGTACTTCTTCCGTCCTGTGCATGCTTTTTTCAGGTTCTTGATCATGTTTTCTAAAGTTTTAAATGTTGACCAAGTTCAATTTGTCTTTTCTTCTTGTGGCTGTCGTTGCCCAGGGTTTTGGTGTTCCAGCTAAGAAAATACTGCCTAATCCAGGGCATGAAGATTTAACCCTTCTGTGTTCTTCAAAAGTTTGATGGTTTTAGCTGTTATATTTAGGTTGATGATCCATTTTGAGTTAATTTTTTAAATGGTATGAGGCAAGAATCCGACTGTCCAGTTATCACAGGACCATCTACTGAAAACATCATGCTCGGGGCACCTGGGTGTCTTAGGTAAGTGTCCCACTCTGGACTTTGGCTCAGGTCAAGATGTCACAGTTGTGAGATGGAGGCCTGTATGCTCTGTGCTGGGCGTGGAGCCTTCTTGGGATTCTCTCTCCCTCCGTCCCTCCCTGGCGTGCATGCATCTGCTCTTTATCGAAGGAAGGAAGGAAGGAAAAGATCACGCTTTCCTCACTGAAGGGTCATGGCATTCTTGTCAAAAATCAGTCAACCACAGGGGCGCCTGGGGCTCAGTCGGTTGAGCGTCCAACTTCAGCTCAGGTCATGATCTCGCAGTTAGTGGGTTTCAGCCCCGCGTCGGGCTCTGTGCTGACAGCTCAGAGCTTGGAGCTGCTTCAGATTCTGTGTCTCCCTCTTTCTCTGCCCCTCCCCCACTCATACTCTTGTTTTTCTCTCCCAAAAATAAACATAAAAAAAAGTTTAAAAACCCCAACAGACTATACAACAGTTTTAAAATTTATTTAATTATTTTAATGTTTATTTATTTTTAAGACAGAAAGACTATGAGCGGGGGACGGGCAGAGAGAGAGGGAGACACAGAATCCGAAGCAGGCTCCAGGCTCTGAGCTGTCAGCATAGAGCCTGATGCGGGGCTCAAACCCATGAACTGTGAGATCATGACCTGAGCCGAAGTTGGACGCTTAACTGACTCATCCCCCCCAGGCCCCCCATCCTTAAACATTTGAAAATAAACACTATTTTCTATTTACTGATTCCGACTCTGTCAGTGGTAAGATGCACTATTATTTTATTATATAACTACTTTATTCATACACCTAATAGCACAAAGGCAGAGATAAACCCAGGGGTGGCCAACTCAAAGTCATGCTCTTTGTTTACGCAATACTGTAAAAGATAGCACTGCCCAGGGAAAACAATGTCATCCAGCAGCCTGATTTTAAACCCTGTTTCACAAGGAAAAAGACCCGCTACACTTGGAAAGGTTCTTCCATTATTTACTCACTTTGCGGACCACTGGGCACAAACGAGTCCCAGTGAGACACCGAAGCGGGACGTGGAGAGGACAGCTTTACTTAAACTAAAGGACGTCCGTCCCGGACTCGTCGCCGCTGCTGGCGGCAGAACTGTGAGAGCCCGGCCTGGTATTCTTCCGATTCTCCTTGAGGGACCCACACACCTTCCTCCCCGTGACTCTTCCGAGCTTCCTTCTAGGACTTAAGTTAGGTCCCAGCCAGGACAAAGCCAGTAAGACTGAAATGGTCATGTTCTCGAGAATCCCAAGCAGGTCCCACACTCCACGCAGAGCCAGATGCTGGGCTCGGTCCCATGACCCTGAGATCATGACCTGAGCCAACAAGTGGGACTCTCAACAGACTGAGCACCCAGGCGCCCTGAGTCAGGTTTTCCTTTCATGGGACTTTTAAATTATTTCCTCTTTCTAAGCCTACTTATCACGACCAGATTCTAGGAAACAGCTAAATCTGCTGAGACTTGTCTCCGCGGCTCTGACATAAGTAGCATAAACAAAACGCTCTTTCAGAAGAACCGTGGCCCTGAGCCCAGAGAACGTGGCCCTCACTCTCACCTTCATCCAGGCGAGAGCACTAGCCTGCGACGGGACGCGCGCTCACACCGTCCTCCGGCCACACAGCACAGCACGACCCGAGCAAACTAAGCTTCCCGGCACAGTCCGTCCGCCCGCTGCTCTAGACACACTGCTGGCGCCGCGCCCTGGGGGGTGACAGGCGAGCAGAGCCCGCAGCCCCTCGAGGATCAAGGGGCTCAGTGTGAAGAGAACGCTGGGACACGCAGGGCCAACAAGCCCGGTGCTGCTCCCGTCGTCTCGTTCGGGTTGGCCTAACTTCTCCTCCTTTTCTTTCGTTTGTACAGCTATTTGTTAAGCTTCTGTTATGCACCAGGTGCTAGGAAATCAAAGAAAACGAGAGACAAACAATCCTCTTCCTGGAGCTTACAGTCTAACGAGGGAGACAGGTAACACACGAGTAACAACGGGAGCAATCCCGGGCACCGAGGCCCCTGGGCGCTGAGACCCACGGGCGCCGTGACCCGGGATAGAGGGAGGGGCCTCTTTGGTGGGACCGTCACGAGAACAATTTTAAAAGAAATGACATTTAAGTAGACACTGACATTAGGCTCATCCTCATGTCACATGTCACACGTCACACGGCTGCTGCACGGGCGTGAGCCCAGGACGAGCGTGGAACGCACCTGGGAGTGGGGGCAGGGCCTGGACAGGGCGGCGGCCACATAACGTCGGTGGACGGACAGGACGTGGCAGAGACAGACTGGGAGGAGTCCAGGAGGCCGTCTCCGTAGCCTCTGCCCAGCAGGAGGACACGAGCAGGCAGGCGTGCCCCGATGCCAAACACAACCTTGACCTTCCCAACCCCCACCCCCACCATGAATGCAAAGAGAAACACTGCTCCGTTTTCAAGCAGATAAACGGCGAGGAGAAGCAGCGGGCTCTCACGTGTCCGCAGGTCACGCTCTGAGCATGGAAGCGATCTGGCAGGGAGGTGGCGCATGGCTGGTGTTTCCTAGATGACTCACTCGGGAGTCAAACGCCACAGACAGTGGTGTGTGTTTTTACTGAAACTTGAGTAAGAAATATCTGTGTCATTTTGATCCCGAGACCGCGCACGAGACCGCAGGGACTCTGCCGGCCACCGCAGGGGGAGGACAGCCTGACCAGCAAGGAGAGCGCTCGACCCCACGGGGGAGGCGGCAATACGGCCGTCACCGAACTCAGGGAGCACCCTTGCTCCGCCGCAACCCACGCGCACGGGGAGCACTCACCGACGTGGATGGGCGCCGGGAAGAGCCCGTACTCGTGTTCTCCGGGGGTGTATTCCAGCTTCTCCTTCTTCAACTGGATCAGTCGGCTCTTTGGGCTGCGATCAGAAAGGGATGAAAAACAATCAGATGCAGTGCAGTCTCCTGTCATCAAGCACGGAACACAAATTACTCTATCGGGAGTGTCTGTCTTAATAGCGGCTTAAATGTGAAAGGCATACTTTCTGGGGGAGGGACACCAAGTACTTTCATGTACTTTTACAATCTACATGTTTGGGGAGCGCCTGGGGGGCTCAGTTGGTTGAATGTCCAACTGGCTCAACATGATCTCAGGGGTCATGGGTTTGAGCCCTGCGTCGGGCCCTGTGCGGTGCTGACAGCGTGGAGCCTGCTTCGGAGTCTCTCTCTCCCTCTCTCTGCCCCTCCCCTGCTTGCCCTGTCACTCTCTCAAAAATAAACACGAAGAAAAAAAAAAGAACCTACATGTTTGGAATTGTCTTTTAGGAATTATACATAAAAAGGACCATGTTAGCATTTTCCACTCGTTTTGCAGAAAGAACCTAAATTTCAGATCTGATCATAATAATTACCTTATATTTGGTCAGTGATTGATCGTATGCATGTATGTGTGTATTACTATTTTATTTTTTTAAGTAAGCTCTATGCTCAACATGGGGGTTGAACTCATAACCCCGAGAACAAGATCTACACGACCCCCCCACCGCTGAGCCAGCCGGGCGCCCCTAAAGATTTACAGCTTAAAAAGTAACTTTCATGTACCATCATTTATGCCAATCCTACGAAGCAGGTAAGAAGTAACAGGTAAGAAGTAACGTTAGCTCTAGTTCACAGATTTGGAAACAGACGCTCTACCAGCTCAGGCGGCTTGCTGTAGTTTTAGCACCTGCTAGGGAGGTTTCAGACACACCCTGCCCTGGCGGACTCCGGCTGAGCGGCTCCTCTTTCTAGTTGATTCTGCAGTGTCTCCATAGACTTAACTCTTCCACGTCTCTCACTGCTCTGTGCTTCTTTCTCATGTTTCGTATGAAATCAGTCTTTAAAAAATTTTTTTAATGGTTTTATTTATTTTTGAGAGGGAGAGGGTGGGAGAAAGAGAGAGAGAGAGAGAGAGCATGCACGCGCGAGCGTGAGCAGGGGAGGGTCAGAGAAAGAGGGAGACAGAATCGGAAGCAGGCTCCAGGCTCTGAGCGGTCAGCACAGAGCCCGACGTGGGGCTCGAACCCACGAACCATGAGATCTTGACCTGAGCTGAAGTCGGACGCTTAACCAACTGAGCCACCCAGGTGCCCAGGAATGAAATCAGTCTTAAGAGATTTCACAAACATAGAAGGAAGGGGGGGAAAAAAAAGAAGGAAAAAAAAGAGATGATGAAAAAGTAAAAAAAAAGTTTTGGGAGAACTTCTTTTAGTCTCTATCTGATTTTATTTTGCCTTAAGTTCCAGTAAACAAGGCAAGGCTGATGTACCCCCCAAAGCAAGTTACTTGTAGAATCCGAACACTTGTTCGCTCCCTCTGCTGTATCGTCGTTTGTTCAACAAGGAGCACTCATTACGCCCAGGTCCTGCTCTACGTGCTAAGACACTGGTGAAGAAGATGGTTTACACCCTTTCCCAGGTAGACAGACAATAAGGAAGAAAAACTAAGAAAATAGGAAAAAATCAGAAAATGATGAATGCTAGGCTAATTTAAAATATGAGGAACAGAGAGTAATCAGGAAGTGACATTAAGCTCAGACGTGACTCTCGCTAGGTCTCGGCCATGAGGGGTCTGGACGGCGGCGGGCCCGGGCCCTGCCCCGTGTCTACGGCGGTGCTGAGGACTCCGGGAGACAGCTTCAGGGAAGAGCAGGAATGATGCGAGGCTGTCCTGTGTGCATCTAAAAAAACACTGTTCTCGATTCAAAAAGCTTACTCAAAGAGGCAATTATGAACAGAGACATGGACTTTTTATTTCCACTGAAGACTGTGTGCGCGTCATGAACCGGAGCCCGGCAGGTTGAGGAGACGCCTGTGGCCAGAGCCAGGCGCTCTGGCCGGGCAGAAACCTGGTCTCGGCTTCGTGAGAGGCCAGGTTCGCCCAAGCACGTGAACCTGAGGCCAGAAGGACCCCATGTGATCACAGCAGGAACGGAGGCAGGATGGGCCCCCGAGGACAGCGAGCCCACGGAGCCTCAGAACCGTCCGGGGCCACCCGTCCGTCCGCAGGGTGCCAGACGGCACACCCGCCCCTGAGGATGCGCCCCCAAGTGTGGACCCGTTTTCTGCCAAAAAACCCCCATCCCTGATTCTGCGATGCAGATGCTCGGATCTGAGCACCATTAAGAGCATGACAATCATGTGAGAAATCTATGTCCTAGATCCTGGTCGAGTCTGATTTTGGTCCTATAGGCATGACCATGGATTTCCGTTAGTGACCACAGCACAGGACTCTCACTTTCCAGTCCCCTGTTCCACGTGAGCTCTGCAGAGTGGGTGACGGAGAAAGCATCTGGCTGTCTTGGTCAGTCTGTCTTGGAGATTCTGAACACTCCTAGCATTTTCCATGGTGTTCGTTTGTGTGACACTCTTAGTTCAAATCACTCAGGAGAAAACTGTGTGGGAATCAAAGTAACCACTTCAGACACACAACTGCTGAACACTAAGTTTCTGTGACAGGTGTTTACTTTTGACGCCTGGGCTGAAGCTGTAAAACGAGACAGCTATTTCTCTGTGTATGTGCGTGAATGAAAAACTCTTTTTGCTTTCTTATTTCTTATTTGCCTTTCACAATGTTCTACTTTTATAAACGCAACCCATTCAGTGTTTTAGTCTAGCTTTCTCTCTCTTTGGTAGTTCATTAGCTTTAATAATTTATCATTAGGAACAATAGAGATATCAAAGTCAAACAGGTAAATCCACCATCAAATGGGAGAAAATGTATAGAAATCTTTTAAGAAAAAGCGAGTGTTCCTAATAATGATTGTTAATGGATCTTATGTTCCTCTTAGATATTGTCTATAACCATTTCTTGAGTTCAGGTATTTATTACCTTATTTTCAAATCTTATCACCTCTAATGTTGGCCCCAAACCCAAAATAATAAAACTACTACGATGTCCTGTCTTTAACCCCGGACCGCGGCTGGTTTACGCGGAGGGCCCGTGCCAGCGCCTCAGGGCGGGGCGGGCAGGGGCGGCCAGCGGACTCCAGAGGCCAACGAACACATCAGAATTCTAAAGTCTGTCCTGTTTGACAAAGAACATGAAGAGAACCTGAAAACCAAAAAGAAGTTCAAGTTCCGCAGGTTAACTAACGGGAAGTCCTATTTTATTAATATGAATTATGCTGTAGCTCTTGTGAATGTTTACTTTTGTAGAAAAGCCTATTTATTACTAAGTTCCTAAACGGGGCTGAAGTAACTGTCAAAACTTTATCATTTTATTGACTTTTTTTCTTTTTCTTCTAGATGTGGAGACCTCGGTCACTGGGTGACAGGCACGACACAGGTGTCACTGGCTATGTCAGGAGAGTCTGCAGACCGGTCTCTGCCATGTCTAGTTCTCTAAGGGACTTCTGATGAGACCTGGGAGTGACTCCACCCATCGTAGGACTGCTGGCAACCTTACCAGGGTGAAGACAGGGGATTCCTGGTTTTTCCATAAAACTGGCTACAAGCCTCATCTACAAGCAGACACGGAGAGCTAAAAGCAGCACCAACAAGGCCTCGGCAGCGGTGCGTCGGTCACTGACCGGCGCGCTGCGGGAACGGAGTCTGACGGCAGGCCTGGAACGCGCACCGGCTGCGCACCAGAACCCGGCCGGGTTGTGACGGTTTGTGACCGGAGGCTCCCTGACTCGAGGCCCAGGCCACCCGGTCTCCGCTGAGTGTCCGGTGAAGACCGGGTCTCTCGGCGGCCCCCGGGCAGGTACGGAACACACTGGTGCAAACTGGAGGAAAATACTCCCACTGGTGAACCGTCCCAAATGCCGTAAGATTAGACAAAGAAGTCCTTCAGATGTTAATATAGATTATAAGCCGACAGAAATAAAGTAAAAAATACACAGAAATTGGCCTACCTCAGCAGACACACACACACACATTCCTGGTTAGGTAAACAACGCGGTGCTCTCCTTCGTGTGAAGAAAAAACAAAAACATAAAACACTCTACCTGCGCCGCTCTCCGCGCCACCTCCGGGCCCAGTCCCGGCCCCCCGCACGCGGTGGCAGCCTCTGTCCCGCGGGCGCCCCCACCGCCCCGCCGGCGGCCAGTCCCGGGAAGCAGGAGCCAGGGTTGCTCACAACTGCTGTCCAGTTTGGCTGCAAACCAAGGTTCCCATGAGCCTCTCCTCCGGCCGACGAGCTTGCTACAGCGGCTCGCGGAACCCGGGCAAACACACTGGCAGCAGACTAAGGGGCTGTAACGAACACAGTTCTTACCCAGCCCGCCGGGCACACCTCCGGGGCGGCAGACAGAGGTGCCCGTGTCCCCATGGATCAGGCCCGAGAGCTAATCTTCACGGTGCGGCCTCGGGGGAGGTGATCGACAGACAGAACATTCCACACAAAAGCCACAGAACACACATTCTTCTCAAGCACGAGACAGATCAAATGTTAGGCACAAATCTTAATAAATTTAAGACGGGGGCACCTGGGTGGCTAAGTCAGTTAATCGGCTGACTTCGCCTCGGGTCATGATCCCGCGGTTCACGAGTTTGAACCGCGTGTGGGGGCTGTGTGCTGACACATCAGAGTCGACAGTCTGCTTCAGATCTCTCTGCCCTTCCCCTGCTCATCTCTGTCTCTGTCTCTCCCTCTCTCTCAAAAATAAATTTAAAAAAACATTAAAAATTTTTAAAACTAAATTTAAGAGGACTGAAATTATATCAAGCATATTTTACAACCACAATATTAAAGCAGAAATCAACTACAAGATAAACACGGGAAAACTCACAAATACATGAAGATTACAAAACATGCTGCTGAACAGCCAATGAACTGATGAAGAAGTCAAAAGAAAAATAAAAAACTATCTTGAGCCAAATGAAAATGGAGACACAACACACCAAAACCTACGGAACGCAGCAAAAGCAGTTGTGAGAGGGAAGCTCATAGCGGTGAGTGCCTCCACGGAGAAACAAGAAAGATCTCTGCGGCGCCAGGCGGCTCAGTCGGTGAGCGGCCGGCTCCTGGTTGTGGCTCGAGTCCTGATGTCACCGTCAGGGGCTCAGCCCCGTGCTGGGCTCTGCGCAGACAGACAGTGTGGGGCCTGCTTGGGATTCTCGCTCTCGCTCTCTCTCTCTCTTTCACACACACACACACACACACACACACACACACACACACACGCGCGCGCGTGCGCACGCACAAATGGAACAGAATAGAGAGCCCAGAAATAAATCCAAGCACATATGGTCAATTAATTTACGACAAAGGAGCCAGGAATATCCCAGTGGGGAAAGGGAGGTCTCCTCAATAAGTGAAGTTGAGGGGCGGCCGGGGGCTCAGTCGGTTGGGCATCCGACTTCAGCTCAGGATCTCACGGCTTGTGGGTTCGAGCCCCACGTCGGGCTCTGTGCTGCCAGCTCCGAGCCCGGAGCCTGATTCAGATTCTGTGTCTCTTTTCTCCTTCTGCCCCTTCCCTGTTCACACACTGTCTCTCAAAAATAAATAAATGTAAAAAAAGAATAAATGAACGAAGTTGAGGAAAGTGGACAGCAGCACGCGAAAGAACGGGAGTGAGCCCTACTGTACGCTACGCACGAATGCAACTCAAAATGGATCACAGACTCGAAAGGTAAGACCTGGAGCTGTGGGGCTCCTAGAAGAGAGCACAGGGGTGAGCTCCTTGACATCAACGTGGGTGAGGGTTTGTGGGGTTTGACACCAGCAACAAAGGTGACAAATGCAAAAGTAATCAAGTGGGACTTACTTTAAATTAAGAAACTTTTGTGCAACAAAGGAAACTAGCAATGCCACGAAAAGGCAAACTACAGAATGAGAGAAAATCACTGCAAATTATACGAGGTTAATATCCAACATACATAAAGAATTCATATAACCCGTTATAAGAAAATCCAATGAAAAATGGGCAAAGGATCTGACTATATCAAAGAAGACACATAAATGGCCAACAGGCACATGAAAAAGGGGGCTTAAAATGAGGAATCATCAGGGAATCCTGCAGGAAATCGAAACTGCAAAGAGATCTCCTCTCACACCTGTCAGAGTGGCTACTAGCAAACGACAAGACATAACACGTGTTGGGGCGGATGTGGAGAAAGGGGACCCTTGTGCTCTGCGGGTGGGAACAGAGATCGGGACACGCACTGCGAGGACCTCCTGGGGGTTCCCCGCTGCGCCACCAAACGACCAGCCACTCCACCTCTGGGGATTCACCTAAAGAACACGAGAACATGGGGCACCTGGCTCAGGCAGCTGAGCCTCTCACTCTTTATTTTTCAAAAACCATGAGATCATGAGCTGAGCAGAAATCAAGAGCTGGATGCCTAACTGAGCCACCCAGGTGCCCTTAGCATCCAACTCCTGATTTTGGCTCAGGTCATGATCCCAAGGTCATGGGATCGAGCCCCACACGGGGCTCTGTGCTGAGCATGGAGCTTGGCTGGGAATCTTTCTCTTTCACTCTCTGTCCCTCTTCCCTGCTGTGCTTTCTCTAATATAAAATTAAAAAAAGTAAATAAAAAGATCAAAAAGAAAAAAGAAAATGAAAACAGTTGCCATGTCTATTTATTCTCCTTAAGTTCGGGACAGTGCCTCGGCTTTTCTTCACGTCTTTCACCACACTGACATTTTTGAGGAGGTCCTTATTCTGAGTTTTTCTGCTGTCTCCCCGTGGGCAGGTTAGGTCTGGGCGTGGTGTGGCAGAGCACCACAGAAGTGTGATGTTTTCGACTCTGTGTCAGGGAGCTCAGGGTGTCACCGTGCCCTTGGCCATAGGAGCCTGGATTGGGCGCTGTGACAGCCGGCAGTTATTTCACTGTAGTAAGTGATGTCTGGAGAGATGCTTTAAAAGTATGCTAATATCCTGCTCGTTATCAACTTTTACCCAGTAGATTTAGCATCAGTATCTAATTCCTAAATTTTACGTCCCTTTTCTAATTTGAGCTATAACTGACGTGTAACATTACTGGTTTCAGATACAGAACATGAGTTATGTATGCACTCCGGAACGCTCACCACAGCTAGTAATAACCGCAGGGGCGCCTGGCTGGCTCAGTCGGCTAAGTGTCTGACTCTTGACTTCAGCTCAGGTCACGATCTCTTGGTTCGTGAGTTCAAGTCCTACATCCGGCTCTGCACTGACAGTGAGGAGCCTGCTTGGGACTCTCTCTAATTCTCTCTGCCCTTCTCTCCCACTTGTACACTCTCTCAGTAAAATTTTAAAAAATATCCCTTTAAAAATAAGAACAACGCACTGCATATTGGAAGGTTGCTAACGAAGTGGATCCTAAATGTTCTTTCACAAGAAACAAAATTGTGACCATGTGTGGGGACGGATGTTAACTAACTGGTGAGCATTTCAGAGTATAAACTGAATCATTATGTTTTATATCTGAAACTGATAATGTTGCGTGTCAATTACATCCCAAATTAGAGGAAGGATGCAAAATTTAGAAATTAGATACCAATACTAAAACTGTCGATTTTTGTTGTTGTTCGTGAAGATTCCAGGTCACGATCTTACAGTTGGTCAGTTTGAGTCCCACACTGGGAGAGTTGGGCCCCACTTCGGGTAGAAACACAGGCTCCGCTTTGGGTGAGCCCCACTTCTCTCTCTTTCCCTCCTTCCCTCTCTCCCCCTTGGCCCCTCCTGGGATCCCCTCTCTCTGCCCTAGCTCACTTGCACTCTCTTTCTCTCTCTCTCAAAAAGACTATTAAGCTGAGGGAAAAATGGGACATAAACCACAGACAATTCACAGAAAAAGATAAATAATGACCTGTATGTACGTGAAAAGATGCTCAACAATTTCACTTATGAGAAAAATGCACATTAAATTTCCCTGGAGATAACATTTCACACTAATCACATTGGTAAACATTTGTAAGTCTGACTACATAATCAGGGCTGTGGAAAAATAGTCACTCTCAGATATTTCTAGAGAGACTGCAAAAAGACACAACTGCAAAGGAGCATAATTAGTCAATATTTACAAAATTACATATACACTGACTAATTCAGTCACTCTACTTCTGCAAAGTTATCCTGAGGTTAGACCTCCTAAATAGTAAACAATATATCGACAGGGTTATTCACTGGGCGTTAGCTAGAGTAGGAAATGTTAGAAACAATGGAAATGTCCCTTTCCTGGCAGGCTGGCTAGGTAAAGTATGATCGATCTGTACACTCGGCTATTATGAAACTACAATATGACAATACCACTGTTAATGCATGAAAATGTTCACAGCAGCATTAATCACGAGAGCAGAAGAGTATCCCAAATGCCCACCCACTGAATGAACCAACGACGGGTCAGCAGAACGTGGTCAGTGGGACATCCAGCAAGGGAATATTATCTGGCGACCAAAAAAGATCTTGGAAACAATATGCTAGGTGATAGAAGTCTGTCACCAAGGACCCCATACAGGTGATGTCCGGGGCACGTGTCCACCGAGGCACGGAGATGAAAGGCTGCGCAGACAGGGACGGGGGGACGGGGGGTGGGCGGGGGGGAGAAGATGAGGAAATCAGGGAGGTCACCAAAGAATGTGGGGTCTCTCTGTGGGAGAATGAAAATGTTCCAAGAGCGACTGTGGTGGCGAAGGCACAACTCTGAATACACTAACCGGCACTGAAACGTGTACTTCAGACGTGGCCTCTCAGCAAAGGCTCAGAGGCCCGGAGCGGCCGGGGGTGTGAGCGCCCGCCCCGCCCCCGCGGAGGTCCCGGACTGGCCCGGGCTCCGCAAGTTCCAGCGAGATCTGGGAGTTCGGAAGTGGGTGATATTTTCTTTATTTTCTAAAAAACGTTTTAATGTTTGTTTGTTTATGTTGGGGGTGGGGGTGGGCAGAGAGAGAATCCCAAGCAGACTCCATGCCGTCAGCACAGAGCCCACCGTGGGCTCATGACCTCAGCTGAAATCAAGAGCTGGACGCCCAGCCGACGGAGCCCCCCAGGCGCCCCCAGCGGGTGGTACCTGAAACCGCTAAGCCTGCGGTGATTTGTGACACAGCAACAGAAAATCACCGTGCACAGAACGTGCATGTAGACTTGCTCATTTCCTGTTTCGACAGGCCTAGAAGGGAGTCGTCTCAGGAACAATGGTACGCGTGTAGCAAACAGCAAATCAAGTACCCAGATTTAAATTTCTAAACAATAATCCCCATTAAAAGAAACTAAAAGTTTCTGGGCAAAAGAGTTGATTCAATGCGGGGCTCGAACCCACGAACCCGCAAGATCATGACCTGAGCAGAAGTCGGATCTTAACCGACTGAGCCCCCCAGTCCTTTTTAAGGCTAAATAATATTCCACTGCATGTACAGAATATAATTCTTAAAGTACCATAGACCTTGATATCTATTAAATAATAGATAATAGGCCTATTTTAAGGAAGAGTTAAGTCGAAAACAAGTGTTAACAGGTCCCTTTACAACCACTGGGGGGGCGAGAGAGACACAGCTGCGCCACCCACAGGCCCGCCTGGAGTGGAGGTCTGTAAAAAACGGAACAGTGTCTCAACGGAATCACAGACTCGCTCCTAATCCGTCACTGTTCCTCAGTGGAAAAGTGGGCTTTAATGAATCATGATTCATAATTCCCGCTGTAGCGGCAGTGATGGTCTGATGGCTCGACTCCGCATGAGAAGCCAGGTCGCATGCGGAGGGGTCTTTAATCATCCCTGTGAGCGCAGTCTTTCTTCTTTTATAAAAACAAGGGACTTCTGGAGGAAGCACCATGTATAATTAAGAAAAAATGATTTTTTCGAGCCACCTGGGGGCCTCGGCCGGTTAAGCGTGTGAACCATGGTTGCGGCTCAGGTCGTGATCTCGCACTGCACTGACGCTGCAGAGCGAGCTCGGGACCCTCCCTCCCTCTGCCCCTCTCCCCTCGCGTGTGTGTGCGCGCGCTCTCAAAATAAACAAACATTATAAAAATGATTTTTTTCTTTACTTCTAGGAAAGAGGCAAAGGTCTGTTAAGCCTTAATCATGATGAAGGAATAGAGAAAAGAGAAGAGGTAACTGGATTTAGAAGACAAGTGCATAAAAAGTACTGACGAATGTATGTCTGGGGGCACACAATGAATAAAGATGTAATTATTGTAAATGTTTATTTACTTTTTGAGAGAGAGAGAACAAATGAGAGTGGGGGGAGGAGCAGAGAGAGCGGGAGACAGAGAATCAGAAGCAGCTCCAGGCTCTGAGCGGTCAGCACAGAGCCCCACGTGGGGCTTGAACTCGTGGACTGTGAGATCACCACCTGAGCTGAAGTCAGACGCCTAACCGACCGGGCCCCCCAGGCGCCCCAGTAAAGATGTGACCTGTAACCCCGCTAACATAAAAGGGACATCTAGAGCTTCACAGGAGTGCAGTCTGGGGCCTCCCGCTGGCACAGGTGGTGGGGCATTCAACTCCTGATCTCAGGGTCACGAGTTGGGTCACGAGTTCAAGCCCCAGGGGGGGGAGCAGAGCTTATCTACCAGAAAAAAAGGAAAAAAAAGGAAATGAAATGAAAAGAAAAAGTATAGCTTTTACCAAATTAACTTGGTATCAATTCAAATTACATAGTTACATCTTTGGGAAATTATATGTAATCTCCATGGTAACCAGAGAAAATAGCTATAGAAATCACCCACAAGGGGATGAAGGGAATCAAAACGTGTCACTACAAAGAGACCAACGAAGCACAAAAGATGACAGTGATGGCGGCTGTGAGGGGCAGAAAGCTGTAAGACAGGGAAAAATAACAGAACGGCAAGTGTAAGCCCTTCCTTGTCATTGGTACTTATTTTAAAGTAAGTGGATGAAACTCTCCAAACAAAAGGTAGAGAAAGAAAATGGAGACAGAACATGACTCCACTCTATACTGTCTTACAGGAGATCCTATTTATTTATTTATGTTTTATTTATTTTTTAAGAGAGAGAGAGCAAGAGCAGGGGAGGGTTTTTTAATTTATTTTTTGAGACAGAGGGAGACACAGAATCTGAAGCAGGCTCCAGGCTCCGAGCTGTCAGCACAGAGCACAACGCGGGGCTCGAACTCACAAACCAAGAGATCACGACCTGAGCCGAAGCTGGACACTCCACCGACTGAGCCCCCCAGGTGCCCCCAAGATACTTCCTTTAGATCAAAGGACACAAATAGGTTGAAAGTAAAAGGATGGAAAAAAGATATTCCATGTCAACTCTTGCCCAAGAGAAAGAGACAAAAGAGACGTCAAGTCAACACTGTTAAGAGGGAGACACAGAAGGACATGGAATACTGCTAAGAGTCCACGCACCTTGAAGCCATTATCATCAGAAACACACACTTGGCCAACATCAAGGGACCCAGAGCACGTGACGGAAACATTCGAACAAATGACAGGAGGGACAGACGGCTGTGGAGGAGCAGGTGGAGAAGCCAACCTACTTCAGTAATGGTCAGAACAAGGCACAGGCCCGGGGGTGTGTGAACATTCTAGACCAAACGGATGTAGCAGAAACATAAAGAACACTCCACCCAACAAAAGAAGATGACAGAGTTTTCTCAAGTGCGCACAGAGGACTCTCCAGGAGGGGTCAGATGTTAGGCTCCAAGATATGTCTTAACAGATTTAAAAAGACTGAATCATACCGAATATTATTTCTGACCAGGAAAACTGGAAAAATCCACAAATGTGTGGAAATCATACAACATAGTCTTAAAAACCAATAGCTCAAATAAGAAACCACATGGGAAAGTGGGAAGTATCTTCAAATGGATGAGAATGTAAACACAAACGCCTCCCAACCTTAACTGATACAGTAAAAGCAGCACTTAGAAGGAAATTTATAGGTAAAAACACATACATTCAAAAAAAAAAGATCTGAAATCAATAACTTCATGATGAGTAGTCAGTGGAACAGCCACGACGGAAACGTCTGGTGGTTCACTAAACAGCTAAACCTAGAATTACCACAGGGGCTAGCGACTCTCCTCTCCCGGATGCTGTGTCCCCGAGGGTCGGAAGCAGGGGGCTGGACACAGAGGCCGATGCCAGTGCCCACAGGGCATCCTTCACAGCAGCCAAAAGGCAGAAACAACCCAAGTGCCCATCGCCAGATGAGTAAGCAAACACGACGTGGCAAACCCACCCGTGGAAGATCACACAGCCACGAAGAGGAACGGCGTCCTGCCACCCGTGAAACCACGAGCGACGGTGAAGACGGCAGGCGAAGTGAAATGACCGGGCCCAGGGAACTGAAGCGCGCTCACAGCGCTGGGGGCGGGGCCGGGGGGCGGGACTCAGCGCGACGCTCAGAGACGCTCCGCGGGGAGCAAGGAACCAGGGAGATCTCGCGATGTCTGCACAGCACAGCGGACGCAGTTAGCCGCGCTGCACTGCACGCTCACCCGCGGGGAAAACGGCAGGTTCTGCTATGCATATTTTACCACAGAAAAGTTAATTTAATTCTAACGATAAAATATAAATCATACAAATTAAAATAAAATTCATATAAATAATGTTATGTAAGTATTTATACTTGCATGGTATAATTAATGTAACATTCTCAAAGCTATTCACTTGTACACTCAAAACAGGTTAACTGTACGGTGTATGAGTTACCTCTCAATAAATTAAAAAAAATTTTTTTTAAATGTTT
>NC_043702.1:174531851-174533568 GCF_006229205.1 Suricata suricatta | reverse complement strand
GCCCCGAGGCTTCTCACTGAGTGACCGGAAGCTTGAACCCCCCCCAGCCCTTCCCGCTGAGGCCTCGCTTCCCCTGCGCCCGGGTGCGCTCCCTGTCAGCAGGCTCACGTTTCTGAGTTTGGGGTTTTTGTTTTTGTTCTCTTTTTAGATTCTACATATGAGTGAAATCATACGGCATTTCTCTTTGTGTTTGACCTCCTTCCCCTTAGCATGATGCCCTCAAAGTCCATCCATGTTGTTGCCGATTTCAAGATTGTTTTCATTATTATGGCTGAATAATGTGCCATCACATACGGACACTGCGTCTTCCTCCATCCAGCCGTCGGCCGACGTGCAGGTGGTTTTCCTGTCTCGTAAATAATGCTGCAGGGAACGCCGCGGGGCGGGGGGTGGGGGGGCCGGTAGCTTTTCCAGGTGATGTTTTCCTTTTCCTTGGGTAGATGCCCAGAAGTGGAAGTGCCGGGTCTTAGGGTGCGTCTCTTTTTAATTTTTAGAGGCACCTTCGTGCCGTCTTCCATAGCGGCTGCACCGGCCTCCCTCCCCACCAGCAGTGCACGTGGCTTCCTTTCCTCCTCCTCCTTCCCAGCACTTAATATTTCTTGTCTTTTTGGTGACGACCATTCTGACAGGTGGGAGGTGATCTCTCGTTGTGGTTTTCTTTGTGCATCTCCCTGATGGTTAGTGCTATCCACCATCTTTTCTTGTGTCTGTTAGCCTTCTCCGTGCACGTCTTTGGGGAAATGTCCATGCGGGTCAGATCTTCTGCCCATTTTTTAATCAGATTGTTTTTTACTGTGGAGTTGTAGGAGCTCTTTATATTTTTTGGATATTAACGTATTATCAGATATGATTTACCAATATTTTCTCCCACTCTGTAGGTTACTTTTTCATTTTGTTGATGGTTTCTTTTGTTGTACAAAAAACCTTTAGTTTGATGTAGTCCCTCCCTCCTGTTCATTTTTGTTTTTGTCTTTGCTTTTGGTATCAAATCCAAATACTCATTGTCAAGACTGATGTCCCAGGTAAAGTGTTAAAAACAAAATTAGCCTCATGTTTTAAGCTTTTTTTATAAAGTTGATTTACTTTGAGAGAGTGAAGAGAACATGCCCATGCAAGCAGGGGAGAGGCAGAGAGAGGGGAGAGAGAGTCCGTAGCAGGTCCGTGCTGTCAGCGCAGAGCCCCGCTCACGGCTGTGTCCCACAAACCCTTGACCTGACGGCAGCCGCAGGCTCCGTTGTGTTTCAATATGTTCAGTTAATTAATTAATATTGCACTTAAATATACATGACATTAAACACATGGCCTTGTGCGGCCGTCCCCACTGCCCGCCTCCTGGCCGTTCTCATTTTCCCCAGCTGAGTGTGTCATCGCAGAAGTGTGGGTTCTGGCCAAGTGAACAGACTCGTGTAACGTGACTGGCCTGCGGCCGACACGCGGTAAACCGGGACGTGTCTTCTGCCTCTCGCCTGCCCCAGGGGTTGTTTCCTGTCCTCTTGCTTTTTCTCAACAGTTTCATTGAGATATAGAGGCGCCTGGGGGGCTAGGTCAGTTGAGCGTCTGACTTCGGCTCAGGTCATGCTCTCAGGTTCGTGGGTTCGAGCCCCGCGTCGGGCTCTGTGCTGACAGCTCGGAGCCTGGAGCCTGCTTCGGATTCTGTGTCTCCCTCTCTCCCTGCCCCTCCTCTGCTCACTCTCTGTCTCTCCCTCAAAAATAAACA
>NC_043702.1:174528367-174531751 GCF_006229205.1 Suricata suricatta | reverse complement strand
TGTGTGGGGACGGGGGTGGGGACAGATCGGAGAAGTCCGAGGGGCAGCGGCGCCTGGCGGGCTCAGCCGGTGCAGCGGGCAGCTCTCCTCTCCGGGTTGTAAGTTTGAGCCCCATGTGGGGTGTAGAGATTAATCACAAATACAATCTTAAAAAAAAAAGTTCTCAGGGCTGGAAAAGCCATTTTGTCACTACGTACGCTAACAGATGTTGACTGGCCTCTCTGTGACCATGTCATAACACACCCAAGTGTTAAGTCACTGTTCGGCGCACCTGAAATCAGGGTATGTGGGATGTCCATTACAGCTCAATAAAGATAAAGTGGTTTAGAAACACAAAACCTCTACTTGGTTACTTTCACTTAGAGACAAAAATAAAAATCAATGAAATGGAATTTTCCACTTGCTTCACCTACAAGTGTTGATTTGACCTTTTACTAGCTTCAGGGTCCCATCGATATACAAACTATACGATTCAACACCTGCATTTGCCACATAAATTTCATTTCTAGGATTCCTGAGAGACAAAGGGATGTGCCCAGGATGCCACCGGCTGTTCGGCCGCGTTCCGGGTATCACCTCATCTTAATATCAATTTTGTTGTGAATCGAAAGCTGCTCTAAATAATTCTTCCATAACTAAAAAACAAAACAAAGAAAAAAACCCACCAAATTGCTAAAAACAAGAACCAGCCAGCCCATAAAAATATCCTGGCAGACATGTATCAATCTGATCAATTCCTTTAAAATACCCCGAAGAGGCTGCCTGGGTGGCTGGGTCGGTTAGGCGTCCAGCTCTTGGTTTTGGCTCAGACCACGGTCTCACGGTTCAGGAGCTCAGGCCCTGCGTCCATCTGGCTCTGCCTTGACAGTGCGGGACCTGCGTGGGGTTCTCTCCCTCTCTGTCCCTCCCCTGCTTGGGCGCTCGCTCTCAAAATAAGCAAACTTAAAATACAGTATTCCAGAATAAACCATTTTCTTCCGACTTAGTTTTAAGGTTTTTATTTATTTATTCATTTATTTTAAGATAGAGAGAGAACCCCAAGCAGGCTCTGCACTGTCCGCAGAGAGCCTGGTGCGGAGCTCGAACCCACAGGCTATGAGGTCATGACCTGAACCGGTATCTAGATCAGAGGCTCAGCTGATGAGCACTCAGGCGCCCCCGACGCCGCTAAGCGGTGGGCGGCCAGTTCTAACACAAAGACGATGGTATTTTAGTCCAGTTTCAGAGTGGGAGACGTCTGTTGGCCCAGAGACATTTTAAAACACTGATGTGGTTGAAGAAATGGATCTTTTGATTCAGTCTGACTTTATTATTAATATCCCATTTTTAGGGATTTAATCTGAAAAAACCACATTAGTAGAAACAGAAGAAAAAGTCGAATTTCAATTTTTTTTTTAGCAGAAAACTTGATAAACCTATTTCTCTATTCAGCAAAAACACTGCTTAAAAATTATAACTGGAAAAAAAATAACTCTTTCCAAAATACATTTCCATTTTCTCACTCGTCGTGACTGAATGCTAATTTTTTTTCAGGCATCATCAACTGGAATATTAACCGTTATTCCCCAGCCTGAAGTGTGGTTAGGTGGTCACGTTCTGGCCAGGCCTGTAAATGAGGTTCTGAACTTCCTCTCCTCCGTCTGCCGGAGCCGCGACAACACATCCCCGGGGGGGGGGGGGGGGGGGGGTAAGGACACGTTTTTGTCTCTCACTCTTCTGGAGGCCGGGGCGTCCAAGATCGAGCACCCTGTCCCTGGCACGCAGTGCCACCTTCCTGCCGCTCCCCAGCGGTGGAGGGAGGCCAGCTGTCTCTTCCTGGAAGGCTGCTGACCCTATTCTCCAAGGGCAATGCCCTCGTGACCTAATTACTCCCCAAAAGTTCCTGCCTCCAAATGTCAGAACACTGGGGATCAGGGCTTCAGCCGATCCCTGTGGGGGGCGGGGGGTGGGGGGTGCGTGTGCACTGCACGCTTTCCCTGCGAAGAAGGCCGACGAGAGCTCCCCACCCCTCCTGCTTCTACAGGGAGAGCCTGCGGCTCAGCCCCGGCGGCGCAGCTGGAGCAGGAAGTCGTCAGGGACCCGGAAGGACAGAATCAAAGGGCTTTGGATCCCTGAGGAAACTGTGAAGACACCGTATGAGCCATCAAATTTGTACTTCGTAACATTAAAACCAGTTTTTTAATTTATTCACTTTTGAGAGCCAGAGCATGAGCAGGGGAGGGGCAGAGAGAGAGGGAGACGCAGAATCTGAAGCAGGATCCAGGCTCTGAGCTGTCCGCACAGAGCCCGACGCGGGGCTGGAACTCACCAGCTGTGAGATTGTGACCTGAACTGAAGTCAGACGCTCAACCGACAGAGCCACACAGGTGCCCCTTGTAACATTTTATAAGTTAAAGGAAAAGAAATATGTATCTTCTTAAATTCTTGGGTGTGTGAATTTCCTATTATCAGCATCTGCAACTCCTTCGCTTAATGAATGAAACATTTTCATGATCCAAGAAGCAAGAACAGGGCACACAGTTTCCGTGGCACCCACCTCAGCGGCCAACAGAACACTGTTCAGCGCACACTTAGGGGCCGAGGCTCACGTGCGGGCGTGCTACCCCACATCAGGTGCGTTTCTGAAATCTAACCCTTCCTTCAGACCCTCACGACCTTCCGGCGGAGTCTGAGGCTCTGCTGTTGCAGCCCTGTGACACTGTCTGGACTGTCACTAGAGCTTTCCGAAAACACACACCACATACATGCACTTTTCCTTTCTTAGAAATATCCCGTTGGGGCCCCTGGGGGCGCGCGGGTCCCGATCTCACGGTTCACAGGTCTGAGCTGCGTGTCCGGCTCCGTGCTGATGGCGGAGCCTGCTGGGACTCTCTCTCCCTGCTCCCCTCCCACTGGACTTCGTTTTCTTCCTCTCTCTCTCAAAATAAATTAACTTAAAACAATATATCATGTTTATACTCAGTGACACAGTCAGTTGATGTCTCTCTCAGGCTCTACATATACTTTTTTTTTCTTTTTAAAAGATTTTATTTTTTAGTAATTTCTACACCCAACATGGGGCTCAAACCCACAACTCCAAGACCAAGAGTCACATGCTCTACCGACTGAACTGCCCAGGTGCCCTTGGGCTCTACATGTTCTTTTTATAAAACATTTTTTTTAAATGTTTATTTTATTTTGAGAGAGAGAGAGAGTGACACAGTAGGCGTGGGGGAGGGGCAAAGAGAGGGGGAGACGTAGAATTCAAAGCAGGCTGCAGGATCCAGGCTGTCAACACAGAGCCCGATGTGGGACTCGAACCCACGAACTGCGAGATCATGACCTGAGCCGAAGCCCGACGGAGCTCCCCGGCCACATCCTTAGTGAAAGCGCTTCTGGAGGCAC
>NC_043702.1:174520419-174528267 GCF_006229205.1 Suricata suricatta | reverse complement strand
CCCCCCCCCCCCCCCCCCCCCCGGAGCAGGACGTCCTTACAGCGAGCAGGCTGCACTCATCCAGCAGTGTTTGAGAAGACAGGAAACCTTCAATCAAGGAGGAATGAATGTAGAAAATCATCAAGATCATTTTAGATGCCCACACAAAACTACTGTTTCTTATTTTTAAAAAAGAAAATAGATACCTCTAGAATGACAGAGAGAAGACAGAGACCGGGGAGGACGCTGACACCAGCATTACACTAAACGTTAAGTAACTGGAATTTAAATAAAAAACGGAAACAAACAAAACCCGAAAGGTCAGGGAGCCGGTGAGCCGCGGACCGCAGCGCAGCACCAGGAGCGCAGCGGTGCTGTAGGGTCCGGGCCGAGGTTGGCGCCTGTGGGCCCTGCCTTCAGACACTGTTTTCTGACAGTCAGAGGGCGGTTTCAAGCGCGGAAGAGCAGCTGTCTTTAAGATGCGCCGGCTGACAGGTGCGGCTACTTACTCTGCAGTTTTGTAAACGTCAGAATACAGCCCTGCTTTCTGATACTTCTTCTTTGGGGGGCGGGGGGCCTTCTTCTCCCTCGGGACGAGAGAGAGCACGGGCTGCAAGGTGCTTTCAGGTTCGGGAGGCTTGGCTGGGGTTTCAGGAGGGCCAGGAATCTCAACTGTTGTTTCAGTAAAGCTAGAAAGAGAGTTTAAAGGTAATTTTTATTAATGTCTAATTAAAACACATCACAGCAAGTAAAACACGAGATACGGCACTTCCTCATCTGACTGTGATGGAGTAAGGGATACCAGATGGTCCTCCCGACTGAAACGGATGGAGATATAGTAAACCACTCCAAACTTGGAGAAAGTCCAGGACACCTGGGTGGCTCAGCTGGCTAAGCGTCTGACTTCTAGCTCAGGTCATGATCTCCTAGCTTGTGAGTTCGAGCCCCGAGTCCGGCTCTGTGCTGACAGCTCAGAGCCTGAAGCCTGCTTCAGATTCTCTCTCCCTCTTTCTCTGCCCCTCCCCTCTTGCGCTCTGGCTCTGTTTCTCTCTCAAAAATAAACAAACATCAAACCTGGAGAAAGTTTAGAAAGCAATAGTCAGATACTGGACAACACTGCAGGACTGTGGTAACCGAGAACACTGAAAAGAAAGAAAAAAATAAAAGAACCGGGTTCACAGGGAGGATGGCGAGGGAGGGGCGGAGCCATAGCAGAGAACAGCCGACGAGAGGAAGTGAAAAGACAGCCGCTGAGGGCACGGGGCTGGCGAGGCAGAGCGCCGGTGTGGGGGCAGCCACGGGGGAGAGCAATTCTGGACTCGAGTCTGGGCGCTACACGGGCAGGGCGAGGCTCCCGAAGCCGGACAAAGGACGCCCGGAGTGCTGTGACCTGAACAGTCCGAGAGCTGGACCACGAAGACCACCCTGAGCAGGGCGGGAGGCCCCGGCCAGCCCAGGGGGCGTGTGCCCCAGGTTCGCAGGGCTCCGATGTCCCAGACTCAAGACCAGCACTAATAAAGCTTGCAAACAGTCTTCAAAAGAATCTAAACGGAACCACAAGTAACTTAACTGCCCACTAAACAACATGAGCATTTGGAAAAAAACAAAAACCAGATATACAATTATGTGACATTTACAAAGTAAAGAAATTTGTAATGAAAACCCCCAAAGAGTAATGGCCAAATATTTTCCAAACTTGATAGAAAGTACAAGCTCAAAGTTCCAAGAAGTGAAAGAAGCCACTGACAACACAGACCCAAACACAACAAGGTGCGTCCCGGCACGCTGCCTAACACGACTGGATGAACCGAAAAGGCCGGAGGAAAAACCCGCGGTCTACCCTGGAGTACAGAAACAGGAAGGAGCACTTCACGTCTGAAACAATGCAGGCTGAAGGCAAGAACATCTGTAAGTGCTGGAGGAGGAGAAGGAAAAGCTCTGTCCAAATAGAATTCTAAGTCTATCAAAAACATTTAAAAATATTTATTTCTGAGAGAGCGAGTGTGAGAGAGAGAGAGAGAAAGAGAGAGAGAGAGAGAGAGAGCGAGTGAGCAAGCGAGTGCACACACGAGGAAGGAGCACAGGAGACAGGGAGAGAGAATCCCAAGCAGACCCTGGTGCAGTCAGCACAAAGCCTGACATGGGGCTTGAACTCACAAACTGTGAGATCATGACCTGAGCCAAAGTCGGACACCCAACTGACTAGGCCACCCAGGCACCCCAAGACTGAATTTCTCAAGAAAGAAAAGAGGAAGAGGTAATGCACATTAAAATAAGGTCTCATGACAGGGCGCCTGGGTGCCTCAGTGGGGTAAGCATGCAGCTTCAGCTCAGGTCATGATCTCGCGGTTCGTCGGTTCGAGCCCCGCATCAGGCTCTGTGCTGACAGCTTGGGCCTGGAGCTGCTTCGGATTCTATGTCTCCCACCCTCTCTCTCTGCCCCTCCCCTGCTCCCGCTGTTTCTCTCTCTCAAAAATGAATAAACATTAAAAAGGCATATGGTTTCATGATATATTTATCTACATCAATACAATAATTTAGGGGCACCTAGGGGGCTCAGTTAAGCCTCTGACTTCAGCTCAGGTCATGATCTTGTCATTCCCAAGTTCGAGCCCTGTGTCGGGCTCTGTGCTGACAGCTCCGGGCCTGGAGCCTGCTTGGGATCCTGTGTCATCTTTTCTCTCTGTCCCTCCCCTGCTTGTGCTCTCTCTCAAAGATAAACATGAAAAAAAACTGAATTATTTTTAAAAATAAAATTAATTAGTTTAGTGTGTGTGTGTGTGTGTGTGTGTGTGTGTGTGTGTTTGCTTTATAAAAGTAGTACCAGCTAGTATATCATTTTCAGGGAAGTTTTTTTTTTAACTTAATATTATGTTTCTAAGATTCATCCATTATTGTTGCGTTATCAGCTCTAATTCATGACTTTCTTTTTATTCTGTATTTATTCCTTTTCATGGTAAAGTTGGATATTTCAATTTTCTATATATTATAACAAACCCGGCCACCACCTTTTCAGAAAAGTTTTCTGGTGACTGTTGGGCACTTTTCCTAAAGGGTAACTGCCGGATTACGAAGGGCTCGCTTGTAGACTGTGTAACACAGTCTTGTTGTTGTGTATTCTGGACACCAAAACTGTACACGCGTCACACGTGTCATAAATGTCCCAGTCTGTGGCACGTCTTCATGTTTCTGCCATGATCATGTTTGATGGACAGAAGTTGCCGGCTTTACCATCACCTACTGCGCGGCAGGCTACTCCTGGGCACGTGCTGCTTCTGAAGTCTTGTTTACATGCTCCTTTCCGACAAGCAGCTTGTGAATTCGTCCTCATCCCATTTTAGATTTAATCAATTGGGAATGAACTTTTGTATATGGGATAAGACAGGCTCCAACTTCCTCCCATTACTAGGTAGTATCGACTTTTGAGGCGCAGCTTATGAAATCCTGCTCTCTGGCCCTACTGACACGCAGGGCTACGGCCCGCAGGCAGGAGGCCGCCTTCTCCTGCCCGGCCGGGTCCGGACTGGCTTCCCAGAGCTAGAAACGAAGTCTGGGGACGGACCGGTTACGTTATCAGTAATCCCACGCCCTGGAATGTACCCAGCGAAATTAGCGCCCACATCCACCAGTGACGTGACAGGACCGTCGGGGGCAGCAGTTCTGGGCAAGAGCCTCAGGGTCGAGACAGGGACGGGGGAGAGCCGCACCACACACAGACAACGGGCTACGTTACAAAAACGGAAAGCAGCCACGGCAGCAACATGCGACAGCACAGGTGTGTGCGTGCGTGCGGAGCGAACCAAGAGAAGACACGGAAGCATATCGTGCAATAATGATTCCACGAGCCGACTCCAGTGATCACCCGTGTCTGTCCCCCAGTGCTCACCCCAACAAGTGTCTCCCTTCCCGCCCCTTGTGCACCTAGCCCACCCCCCATCCACAACCCTCAGTTTGTTCTTTGTCCTTAAGGGTCTCTTATGTTTTGAACCCTTCCTTGTCTTTCTATTATTTGTGCTCACTTCCCTTATGCTCATCTGTTTGATAGGTTACATTCCACGTACCAGTGAGTCACGCGGTATTTGTCTTTCTCGGACTAACTTTGCTCAGCATGATCCCCTCTAGCTCCCCCCATGTTGTTGCAAATGCAACCTCTCATTCTTTTTGATCGCCGAGTAATACCCCACTGCATGTTTATATGCCTTCTTTTTTACCCACTCGTCCGTTGATGGACACTGGGCTCTTTCCACACGGTGGCTAGTGTCGACAGCGCTGCTGCACACATCCGGGTGCACGCGCCCCTTCGAAACAGCACCTGTATCCCCTGGATAAATACCTAGTAGTGCTATTGGTGGGTCGTAGCTTAGTTCTAATTTTAATTTTTTGAGGAACCTCCATGCTGTTTTCCACAGTGGCCGCACCAGTTTGCATTCCCACCAGCAGTGCAAAAGAGATATGATTTTATTTTTTACACTGTCTTTAAAATTTATCTTTTTTTCCTTTTAGAACCAGGAGTTGAGCCCCGATTCTTCTGATCTAAAACACAGCTCATAACCATTATATTATTCTTTTTAAAAAATTAAGTTCAAAAAAGGGTATTTATTGTTGAAAGATAGAGTGAATGAGTGGGGAAGGGGAAGAGAGAAGAGAGACCCAGAATCTTATTCAGCAGGACCGAGCATCTGAGCTCTCAGCACAGAGCCTGATGCAGGGCTCTGACCCACGGTCTCCAAGATCGTGACCTGAGCCAAAGCTGGAAGATACCTGACTAAGCCACCCAGGCGCCTTATAACCATTACACTATTCTCTTGCAATCTGGTTACTAATCAACAAGTAGTGTCCATACTCTTTAACGTGGCATGCAAGGCCCTGCACAAACTTTTCTTTTTAAGAAAAAAAAATTTTTTTTTAACATTTGTTCATTTTTGAGACAGAGACAGACAGAACATGAGTAGGGGAGGGGCAGAGAGAGCGACACAGAATCTGAATCAGCTCCAGGCTCCGAGCTGTCAGCACAGACTCTGATGCGGGGCTCGAACTCACGAACTGCGAGATCATGACTCTTAAATGACTGAGCCACTCAGGCACCCCCAACCTTTTCTTTAGACTCATTTTCTAGGCTCTATGTCACACTCCTCAAATTCGCTCTGTGTTCTGGCCACAAAAGCATTCTTTCTCTGCCTTGAACCTGCTCTGCCTTTTCAAACTCCGCCCATAACGTCTGCTCTAGCCTCAGTCCTTTACATGACAGATGAAGTCTACTCTTCTGATTTTAATTAGTAAATACTTGCACAGGGAAGCGAGGTCAATTACCTCAACATTATCTTCTCGTAACACTAAATACTCTTCCTACTCATACTTAGCGCTGCACAACCCACGAGACTAGGGAGCGGGTCTCCTGCTCCCCACTGTTACCTGTCCTCCGCACGTGGACTAAGCTCTTGCAATAAACACTTCCTGACCGAGTAAATAAGCCCCTGCCACGTAACAAGTACTATAGTAGGTTCTGGTCAGAAAAAGGTGACAAATTGTTGCTGCCCCTGGGAACTCACCATGTCATGTCTTTTCTTGCACAATCTCCTGGGGGGAGCCCCTCCCAGCATGGGGCTCAAAGTCATGACCCCCAGGTCAAGAGAGGCATGCTCCTCTGACTGGGCCAGCCAGGCACCCCTACATGGGGTGGTGACCGTTATGCCCATGAAGAGAACAGGATTTGAAAGGAAATAGATCATTGAAGAGAAACGTAACTTTTCAATCAGTAGCTTTTAGTTTCGCTGATTTATTATATACAAGCACGTGTTACTCATGAAAAAATTTTATCCTGTATATTCTCTAGAAAAAAATTATTTTTTATAGAAGTATGCATTAGAGAGAGATGGGAAATCTCTACATGGGATTCACCAGGGTAGACGGTGGGGAAGGCTGGTCACTGCTCCACTGGTGTTTGGCAAGAAAATACAATCAAATGTCATACAATCAACATTAAGGGTTATCATTCTTTTTTTAAAGGTTTACTTATTTAAGTGATCTCTACACCCAACACGGGGCTCAAACTCACGACCCCAAGATCAAAAGTCACAGGCTCTCTGACTGGGCAGCCAGGCGCCCCAGGCTACCATTCGGACTGTGAGTACTGAGCAGTTCAAGAACAGACACGGACCTCAGCAAATCCTGATGTCTGCTAACGCAAACACGTGCAAATTAAAACAAGGAGCCAGCAACGCTTAGCAAGTATATTTCACATGTGTCAGATTGATAAAGATACTCTTTCCCTGCCCCCTCATAAAGATTTTTTAACAAGATCATTTCCAGGGTTGATAATAGCACGTGACTATTGCCGTATGGCTGTAAGAAGTACAAATAGGCGCGGCTCTAACTGGAGCAGTTTGACAATATACATTATGAGGCTTAAAATATATCCGGCAGTTTAAATCTGTATTTTTCTAAGGAGGGTTGCCATGAAACTGTGACGGACCTGCTACATTTAGTAAAGGAAGAGCCACTTGAAAATGGTGAATATTCACATTGGCTCACTTACCAACAGAGGGGCGCGGGGTGGCTCAGTGGTTACTAGAGTCCAGCTTTAGCTCAGGTCACGATCTCATGGTTTTGAGATCGAGCCCCAGGTTGGGCTCTCCGCTGACAGCTTGGGACCCTGGAGCTTTGGATTCTGTCTTTCTCTCTCTCTGCTCCTCCCCTGCTTGTGCTCTGTTTCTTTCTTTCTCTCTCTCAAAAATAAACATTAAAAAAATAAAAATACCAAATATACCTCCAGGGAATGAACCTGGATGGATACATAATGAAAGGATTAAATGCTCTTTTTTTTGGGTGACTCTTGGCTCTGTGCTCCAAACCTTTTAGAAAAAGGTAAGAATGTAACTAGGAAACTATGAAGAAATAAATCTAACGTGCAGGAAAGTGTATGTGATGACAGGAAGGCAAATTTAGAGCACGGAGGAGAGAGGGTGATGGTGAAAACACTTCTAGGCACAGAGCCACATGGCGGGTGAAACGCAGACCCTCCTGGGCCTCTACTCCCTCATCTGTAGAGCAAGGGGTCAGACTGACTTGTACATCCCCTGTGCTTAACTATTTATAATTCTGGGCAGCTATAAATAGGAACCCTTTTTTTTTTTCTTTTAAAGAGGAGCAGAGAGAGAAGGAAAGAGAGAGAATCCTAAGCAGGCTCTGTGCATGGGGTCAGACTCACGAACCTGGGATCGTGGCCCGAGCGGAAATCGAGGCCCTGGGGGGCCCGCGGCACACGCCTCCGTGAGGCGGAAGAGTGGGCTCTGCAGGACGACGGGGAGGCCGCTGCCCAGGGACACGTCACACGTGCCAGACGCTCCACGCAGACAAAACGCGAGACCAGGAATTACCTTTCGGCGCGCGCTCCTTCTTCCTCGGGGAACGGCTTCTGCTTTTTCTGGGTCTGGTCCTCCAGCAGCCACCCCTTCCTCTTCAGCCCCTTCTTGTGCTCCGGGCTCAGGCTCACGCTCTGGACCACGGCCTCGATGACGTCGGTGACCGTGTCGGGGCGGAAGGGCAGGACCTCGCGGTCCTCGGCCGCGGGCAGCTCGGGGCCCGCGAACTGGGCGGCCTGGAAGGCCTGCATCGCCACCACGGCCTGCAGGGGGCACTTCCGCGGGCGGCCTGGTCTGCGCTTCACAAAGTTGTTCCCTGTCCGGGCCTGTCGCTGAAGTTTTTTGGCTTTTAGTATTTTGTTGACGTGGTCCAGGTTTTTCTTAGTGGCCAGGATCCGGTCGTAACTGCACATTTTCCGGGCCTGGCGCTGCATGGCTTCCACGGCGCTCCTCTTGATGTGCGGGGGCGGACAGCCGCTGGGCAGCTTCTCCGAGAGCAGCGGGATGC